>NC_022027.1:55355344-55369776 GCF_000317375.1 Microtus ochrogaster | reverse complement strand
TCAGCTGTAACAAACTAACCATGCTCCCTCAGAGAGAGGCAACACTACACCACATTTGCCTGCATCTTTCCAGGTTAATTTACTTCTAAGCAATCATTTATAGCTTTGGTAAGCCAGGTGTTCTGTCATAGTGTATTTTTTTTAGGTTTCTTTTTTATTAGATTTAAAAAAAAAAATCAATCCAAATTCCCACTCCCTCCCCTCCTCTAATTTCCTCCCCACCCTCCTACCCCAACCCTTTCCAATCCTAAGAGAGGGTAAGGCACTTCACTTGGTTGAAGGTCCAAGGCCCTCCCCACTACATCCAGGCTGAGCAAGGCACACATTCAAAGAGAAAAGGATCCCAAAAAGCCAGTACATGCATTAGAGACAAATCCCAGTACCTCTGCCAGTGGCCCCTCAGAATATATTTCTTAACTCTTTAATTCATACACAGAATTATGGGTTTTATTATGACATCTTCATACAAGTATATCATGTATTTCGCTCATATTCTCTCTCTCACACACACACATCAATCTTCCCACTACCTTTGTCCCTCCCACTGATCCCTTTTCTCCCCTTTTAAAAAATTTACAGTCTGTCTCCCGTCCCTTTCCTCCCTCATAGCCCTCCCATATACCCCTCCTTACTCTCCTTCAAATTCATGATCTCTTTTTCCACTGTTATTACATATGTTTCTAAGTATAACATGCTCAGATCATATACAATTACGTGTACGTATGTCTTCAGGGAAGGCAATGTGGCACTGGACAACCAATCCGTGTGTTCTTCCCTGGAAAGACCACCTCTTCCTCTCCCACCGTTCCTTGGAGGGGTTTTTCTCCATCCACTTTGGCACGTCCGTTGCTGTCATTCTGGTTCAGCTCAAGTTGGGCAATCATATTGGTGAGACTTATAGGGGTTCCTAGGAGACACAATCTCACGGCCAACTCCTCGATCCTCTGGATCTTACAACCTTCCTGGCCCCTCTTCTGAAATGTTCCCTGAGCCTTAGGTATGGGAGTGTTTTGTGGATGTATCCAGTGGGACTGGGCGCCACAGCTCTGCATTTTGATTGGTTATGGTTTTCTGTTGTGGTCTCCATCTGTTACAAAGAGAAGTTTCCTTGATGAGGGGTGAAAACTATGCTTACCTGTGGGCATACGCTAGTTTAATAAATTAGTGATTGTATTCTCCTCAAATGGCTACAACTTCAACTAGCCCTGGGTAGTAAGCTAGGTTTCCATCACCAAGCATTGTTTTCCTCTTGTCAAGAAGATCTAAAGTTTAATTAGAGAGTCATTGGTTTCCACCAAGTTATGTGTGCCACTACTATACCCTTATGGTTCTTGTGCCATACTGTTGTTGATGTGGTTCATAGGCATCATAGCTGATTGGTTGGTTGCCTTCTCCTTCCTTTGGGAACTTGTGTGGTACCTTCTGGTACCATGAAGCTGGTCCTCTGGGCCTTCCTCCCATTTTTACTATTTCTAGTACTATTAGATTCATCTTTTTATTACGTATCTGATATTGCTATATTTTTTAAATTGTCTCTAAACTTTTTTCTCTACCCTGGTGATCCTCTCATGTTACAGAAATAAAATGACATCAAGTGAAAATGGTAATTTATTTTTAAACCTCTATTCTAGGGCTTGCAAGACTCAGTGAGTAAAGCTAGGTGCCAGCAAGCCTGTTGACCCAGGTTCAGTCCTTAGGACCTTCTTCGTGGGAGGAGAGAACTGACTCCCACAGGTTGTCTTCTGACCTCTGCACTTGCATGGTGGCATTTGCACACACATACACAACAATAGTAACAATAGTGGTGATAATAATAATTTAAAACAACAGCACCTCTGCTCTGAATTTAATGGTAAGACCCTGTGACTGAAGACAGACAGACACACGTGCTCAGGATACCTAGGGATGGTGTCATGTGCAGAGGCCTGGGCTGCCACAACACTAGCAATGAATAGATTTAATCAATCAAGAAAATGCTCCCACAGGCTGCCAGCAGCTGGTGCAGTGCAGGCAATTCCTCAACTAAGGGTCCTTCTCCTGTGTGATTCTCAATACAGTGTCAACCCACCCTCTAAATTCACATCTCTCTACCTAGAGATTAGTAAACCTCTCGTACCCTATCAGAGAAGTTTCTTTGTGCAGTGGACAAGGGTTATTACAAAAACTCACAGCACATTGATGTGCAAGGAGGTATTAGCGGCAAGCGGCAAGCAGCAAGCAAAGACACAGATGGAACATCCATCTCACCCCTACATACAAGGTTCAGGGACCGTTGTGGGAAAGGGAACAGAAAGACTGCAAGAGGCAGAGATTCGAGAGCACTGGAGAAAACAGTATCTTCTGGACATGGCTGGAAGATTGGGTTCCTGACCTCACTCACACAAGAGCAAAGCAGTCAACACTCTAGCTTGGAGCAGGAAGGGGCTCCCAAGCTCCACCCCTAACTGAAGAGCTGTGGACATCTGAGGTTTTCGTGAAGGATATGGTCGTGGCAAGCCAACCACACTCCAGTGAATGGCCCATGCCTGGGGAGTACAGAGTAGATGGACAGACTATTTTTAAAAGAAGAGGTGGAGATGAGGGGAGAGAGAGGAGAATCTCAAGAAGACTGGGCCCACTAACCTGGGCATACCCAGCCACAAGAGCCTCTGACTCAAACAAGGGAGAAAATGAGGGCCAGCGCCCAAGGCTGAACTCCACAGAGGCTGTGAGATGCACATGCCTGCCCTCGCTCATCGAAGTGTGCATACACACAGACACACATGCAAATGAAAAGGAATTTTAGAAATGCCCTACCTAAAGGAAACCACGTCAGGTCCTCTCACTTTTCACCAGCCAAAGCAGGCAGAGCAGGGTTAAGTGGGAGAGAGGAATATGATCCTGTAGTGTAGGGCGGGAGGGGGGAGGAAATCCTGAAGTTGATGACATCACCACAGACCCTGTGCCTCCTCCCACCCTGGGCTTTGATCCATTATCACCTTTGCCTGCAACATTCAGACAGTCTTGTTTCTTTAGTGAAATGGATTCTTCCCATCCAGATGTTTCCCCTGGCATTCCAATAAAGACTTCCAAGACCTCACATCTGGATAAAATGTCCCTCCCATGCACCCCAGTTAATCTGGCCAGCTGATGATGTCGTCAGGTCAGGTTTACAGTTTAGTTTGGACCCAACTCTGTCCTAGCGGACGGTAATCCACTTGCCAAGTTCATCCTGACACTCACTGTAATAAGGTTCTATCAGAATGTGCTGTGTCCCCACATTCCCGCAGTCTGTGATACCCTTTATGCCATAGCAGAGAAGCTGCCATAGAGCCTAGCTGGACTCCAGAGGGAAAGCTATTTGCCATCTGATCCTTTGAAAGACCATTTATTTGGGCTAAGGAGACAGCTCTGCCTCAAATGTACTTGCTACATTTACATCACCTAAAATGTACTTGCTACATTTACATCACCTAAAATGTACTTGCTACATTTACATCTGAGAACCTGAATTTCATTCTCAGAATCAACATTGAAAAAAAAAAGCCAGATATGGTGGCACACGGCTGTAATCTCAGTCCGTGGGAGGCAGGGTTAGAAATTTCTTGGGGCTTGCTGGCCGGCTAGACTAGTCTATCTGATGAGCTACAGCCACTAAGAGACAAGTCAAAAAAAAAAAAAAAAAGACAGCAGTGCTTAAGAAAACCAAGGTTAACCTCCAGCCTGCACATACATGCACACATACATGCACACACATGAACAGGCATGTATTTACACAAACACGAAGACTCATGTGCCTGTCCAAGCTTCCTGCTGCTGGGACAGAACACGCTGACCAGGAGCGATGCATAGAGGAGAAGGTTTGTCTGGTTTCCATACCCCAGTCGGTTATTGCTGAAGGAAGGCAGGGCAGAAACTCAAGCAGACACCAGGGGACAACACTGCTTTCCTGCCTTGCCCTCCAAGGTCCCCTCATCTGGTGCATGAGTCCTAATTGTCTTAATAATAAAAACCTAGAGCTTCGCCCTCTGATCTTCTCAACAATATATTACCACATTTCCCCTTTTGTGTCTAAAATAAAAAATAAGGTTATAACTAATATAAGAAAAATATATACAATAAGTACAATAACTATGTACACATTTGAAGATATCTTGTTTATGCTCTAACAAATAAAGCTCGCTTAAAGATCAGAGGGCAGAGCTAGTCACTAGTTAACCATAGAGGTGTGGAGGTTTGGACAGACAGACAGGAAGTGATATGGCTGGGCGAAGAGAGGAATACAAGGTGGGAGGAGACAAGGTTCAGCCCTTTGATGGCTGAGTTAGCAAGGTAAGAGTTGGCTGTGGCTTGCTCCTTTCTCTCTCTGATCTTTCAGCATTTGCCCCAATATCTGGGTGTGGTTTTTATTAATAAAATAAATTAGAACTCATGCAACATTCGGCTACCTTCTTTATACCAGGACCACTTCCCAGGGGCAGTACCACCCACAGCAGGTTGGGCCCTCCCTCAGCAGTCATCAACAAAAACAAAGCCCACAGACTCGCCTACATCCGAAGACTAGCTTCAACCCGATAAAAACCTAACCAACACAAAAAGTCAATCAACAAGCACACACCGAAAACCTGGAGAGAAAGCACACGTGTTCATACAATTTGAATGGTCAAGAAAAATGGACAGGGAATCAGGAAGCAGACTGTTTCAGAATGTCAAATGTCCAGGACAAACTCCTTCAGATGCTCTCCCCGTTCAAGGATTTTCTCCTCTTCCTTCCTCCTCCTCCTCCTTCTTCCTGCCCCCCCCCCAATAAACACTGGAAATAAACAGAGGCTAAGTGTCCAGGCAACTTAGAGAATCTCCCACACCTAGTTGGAAGGAATTAAGCCACTGTGACACTTACGAAATGTTTAAAAATTACAAAATTACTAAATCCACATCGATTTGCTATGAAGAATGTATCATTCTCTTTGATCAATAAGTCTGACTGAACTGAGGCGCGGGCGCCTTCACACGATAGCGTACAGCCTCCACAAGCTCCTAAGCCGGTGTGGACTGCCTCCTCGCCGGGGTCTATGAAGAGCCCCTCAGCGTGCTCACTCAGAGCATCCTCGAGACACTGCACCTGGGCCCTGGGATTTTACGATGTGGGCAAAGACTCCAAACACAGGCAGCCTGGCGAACTGCGGCATCCCGGCTTGTTTATAACAGCAATTTCAGCTCGCACAGATCCACAATTTATTTGCAAACAGATTAATTAATGTCGTAGCAGCTGTTTGCCGCCAGTCTGCGATCTCACGGAGCACATATGACACTTTCCCGTCTTCTATTCCATAGGGGCAACTTCCGCGATGCTCAGATTAGGTCTGGGCTGCAGCGGCCCACACCATAAAATAAGTTGAGTCCTGAAGCCGCCAGGCTGGCTTCCCAGGATCCCCAGGCCACCGGGTCTCTAGTGATTTCTCCCTTGCCCCACTTTCTGAGCTTCCTTCAAATTGTGGCCCCAAAATGCCAGTTTGCAAACAGGCTGTGAAAAAGAAAACCAGGCCATTGTTTTGTTTGATTTTTGTTATCATTATTATTATTATTTAAAATAAAAACATTTATTTTCCTATTCTTTCAGGTCCCTCTGGGTTGGTGTTCAGCAGCATGAACCACTGGGTGTAATGAAAAAAAAATGTTCAGTATTTTTCAGGAACCTGACGGAGTAAACAAAAGCCTAAATTACTGCGGAAGAGCCGCCAAGCAACACGGCGTAAGCGAGGTGGATGGCTCCCGACTACACAACGCAGCTCTTCTGATTGTGTTTCTCTTCTAGAAGGAAAAAAGAAACAGAAGACGAGACAAAATCCCCAAAGCCTAGCTAGGCTAAATTTCCTTCCTCTCCTTTGAACAGACTCCGCGGATTTTGTTGACTAATTGGGATCAATCCCAGTTGTAAATTGCCTAGCTATCCTACAGCTTTAATTAAGCTACCAGAGGGAGCTGTTTATCAATTAACACTTGTTACAAATTATTAGTAATTATATGGACTTTGTATGTATACTACAGCCTGCAAAACCAAAACTGCCTTCCCCAGTTGTTAGGGAAGCAAACTGCATGGTTAATGGGCTGTTTGGATAAAGGTACCAGCCCGGACAGTAATTACAAAAGCCCTCTCATTGGCCTGAAGATTTGAGGTGTGCTCCAGTGCTCGGGACAGCCATCAAGCAAATGCCATGAGCAACAAGCTCTTCTTTTGCCAGAGCTTAGTGTTGACTGGCAGCCAGTGTAATGTGGACTCTGGGTCTGTATTTACTTTTTGAGTAACAAGCATAATGGTTGTGGGAATTCTATGTAAAAGTTGGTAATGTATTCAAGCATTAAAGCTACCCCTTTCAGTATGCACTTGGTTCTGTGATAATTTTAATTGGCTTAATTGAGATGCACAAACCTGATTAATGTTTAATTCCTTTATATTAAAAAAAAGAGTCAAGTAGTTCGACATTTCTTCAATTATGTTAGATCTTTCTAGACTTCAAAGGAATGTTACAGTAGACAGCAAGATACGGGGGAGCTGATTAAAGAGTGAAGATTGCTCACTATAATCTAAGAGCACAAAATTGGTGTGTGCAGCCTTTGAGAGTCAAAATTATGAGCTAAAACTTGAGCTACAGTAATTAACCCAATTTATAGTCATTTTTGCTTATCTGTTTGCTTATGATTAGTAATTTAAAATGATCCATGGGATTGATTTACACATCTAAAAGCCCATTCGGAGACCCAAAATGTTTTGTCCATGATTCTTAGAACACTGGAGGGAAGGAGTTAATGGCATTAGTAAACACGGGCACAGAAAAGGCTTCATTGTGAACTGCATGACTCTAGACGCATAAATACGAAAACTTTTGTATGTAACCCACCTGCAAAACATCTAACTCACATTTCCTGTGGCTCTCTAGAAAATTAAAAAGTAAATGCAGGTGAAAATTTAAGACTCAGGCATTACACTCTGCACAACCCTAACAGGGCCGTCAGTCCTCACAAACTCACGTTTTCTCATTTACTTCAGGGAGCAGGGTCAGATATTGGACAGAACTACTAGGGAGTCCAAAAACATTCAAGATGTATCTACCAGTAATACACATTCAGGACTGAGAGGAGGGCTTGTCTTGCAGGCAGGAAGACCTGGACTCAAAGTCCAGAACCCACATAACAAACAAGAATCAAAAACCAGGCCCAGCATGGTGCACATCACAATCCCAGGGATGGGGAGGTAGAGACGGGCAGAGCCTGGGGCGTGCTGGCAAGCCTAGCCTCCTTGGTGAAGTTCAGGTCTATGAGAGATCCATCTCCAAACACAAGCTGGACAGTGCCTGGAGCATGGTATCCAGTGCTGGCCTCTGGCTTCTATGTTCACACACATGTGTGCACACCTGCACATGTGTGCACACCTGCACATACACAGTCAGACAATAACTCAGCATTCAGAATGATGAGACGTTTGCTTAATTTTAGAGACTTATTTTTGTTGCATGAGAGTGGCTGGTTGGATGGTAAGCACACACTAGTGCAAGAGCCTACAGAGGTCAAGGCATCAGACCCTCCTAGAGGTGGAGTTATAGGTAGCTGAGAGCCACCTAATAAGGGTGTTAGGACCCCAGTCCAGGTCCTCTGCCAGAGCAGCGCACACCCTTATCCACCAAGCCATCTTCCCAGCCCGTACTTTTTTTTTTTTCGGCTAAAAACATTTAGCAAAAATTTTTACTAAATTTTAAATGTTTCCAAGATTTCAGTGATATAGAAATATAAAGCCATTTGTTTGATGAGAGACAATAGAAATCTTAGAATGAGATAAAATGGGACAGAGAAACTTCACCAGGTCTCCATCCTAAAGCGTCCAGGCACTGGGTTCAAATCAGATGTCCTGCAACTGTGCAGGCATGCGACAATGTCATTACCATATGAGGAAGTGGTTGGAACACCTCCCCTCAGCGCTGCTTTCCTGCAATCACTTGCTCTAGATGCTCCTCCCTACGAGAATTCCACAGACAACCAACTTGAGGAAACTGCACTGTTTTCTTTTTGAAGAATGATTATAGCCATTCAAATATTAAACATTCTACAAATTTTATTAAAGAACCTTTTTTGTGAAATACCAACTAATATCATACAATAGCCTTAGGCTGCAGCAGTGGAATAATTTGAATCAAAATGAGACATCTGCACCTATTGCCCCCAGAGCTGTGTTGATTACATCTGCCCACATGAACTTTTCCCTTCTCACCTTACCCAAGGCGGGGACGAGTCCACATGCCCGGCGTGGGAACGGCCTTACCGCCATACTCTTCTTCGAAGGGCATACAAGAGCAAGAAGACAACGGTTCCCCTATTGTTTCTGGCCCAGGTGCGTTGTTGCATGTTTGATTTTCTAGCATGTACATTATAATATTCTACTTTGCAAAGAGATGGGGAAGGGGCCAGTGAGATGACTCAGCACATAAAGGCACCACCCACAAGCCTTACTACCACACACACACACCATAAATAAATAAATGTTGTGCCCAGTCCATGGGGACCCCAAAAGACCACCATGGAGACCAACTCACTGAAATGCAAAAGCAAGGTTTATTATCGTGCTCATGTGCAAGCAGGCAGTTTGGAGAGACATTCTTCAGGACAAGCAGATAGTGACTGCCTTTGAAATTTCCTGCTTCATGGAAATGTCTGCTGGAAACTATGGGCCTGTAGGCCAAAGATGGATGCCCCAACGGTACAGAGAAACTTTGGATGACTGTCCAGGTAGCGAGATGTCTCTGTCATTTCTAAAGTTTTGGATTTCTTGTTTGCTTGGGTAATATTATATCCTTCTAGAGTCTTTGATGGAGTTAAAAAATATACAGATAGTTATAGTTTTCCTTAGTTATAAAAAAAGATAAAATAGATGTAAATATTGTAACTTTTACTTGATAACTGTTTTGTTATATGTAATTTTGCTATGTTAAAGTTAAAGCCTTCCCTTTTTTGTTTAAACAGAAAAAGGGGAAGTGATATGGGAGTGTCATATATCAATCTGTTAATTTCATTGGTTAAGCAATAAAGAAACTGCTTGGCCCTGATAGGTTAAAACATAGGTGGGAGGAGTAAACAGAACAGAATGCTGGGAGGAAAAGGAAGTGAGCTCAGAGAGGCCATGCTCCGCTCTCCCGGGCAGACGCGCATGATGAAGCAAGCCGCCAGGTCAGACATGCTGAATCTTTCCCGGTAAGACTGATGCTACACAGATGATTAGAAATGAGCTAAATTAATATGTGAAAATTAGCCTAGAAGAGGCTAGATAGAAATGGGCCAAGCAGTGTTTAAACGAATACAGTTTGTGTGTTGTTATTTCGGGTATAAGCTAGCAGGTGGCCGGGGTGCTGGGGACGCAGCCCCACCGCTTCCTAATACAACAGCACAGTGCTATTCACTGGAGCATGGTCACCCTACCAGGGACTGAACCCCTGAACAAAACCGACCCGCTCTCCCCTAGAAGACATCAACTGAAGGACATTAAGGAAAACTGACAGATTAGATGACAAATCTGTTATCTGCAATCAGCTTCTTGATTTAGATAATTATATTGTAATTGTGAAAGAGATGAGTGCCATTGCTGGAAGAAATAGGTGCCTGGGACTGAGAGATGGGGCAGCAGCTCAGAGTGCCTGATGTTCTTGCAAAGGACCTGAGTTGGTTCCCAGCACCCTGGTTCAGTGGCTCACAGGAGGGACCTGCCGCCCCCTTCCAGGGGAACTGAATGCATACATGCACACACATACGCACACACATATGCACACACAAACATGTAGCATAAAAATAAATCAGATATACACACACATACCTACATTGAGGAATAAAGTTGCGTATCTATGACTATTCTTAAGAACTCACACAGGCATTTTTATGTGTGGATGTTTATATGATTATACTTAAAGGGAGAATATCAAGTCATATGTGATAATATGTATATGTATGCATTATATCATATCAGGATAATCTAGATGAAGGGTCTGTAAAAAATGCATGATTTTCAATTTTTTAATCTCTGAAATTACTTCAAAATTTAAAATAAGGTAAGAGAAAAGCCCTGGGAAGAAGCCCTGAGATGGGGGGTGGTTAGCTAGTTTTCCACAGGACCTCACAGTCAGATTCCCCAGGGACCTTCTACCTCACACTCACTCAAAGGCAGTCTCAGCAGTGTGAGCACTAAAGTCATGTGATTCTTTTCTCGGAAACATGAGGACCCGAGTTCCATCCCCAGAACTCATGCAAATGGCCAAGCATGGTGGTATATTCTTACAGTTCCAGTGCTGGGGCAAAACCAGACAGCTCCTGAGGCTCACTGGCTAGTCAGCCTCACTCATTGGGCCAAGTTCCTCTTGAGCCTGCACACATGCACACACGCATGCACACACACAGTGGGGCACTGAGAGAACAGAACAGGCAGGCTGTGGGCAGAGAGAGATCAGCAGTGTGAGACTCACTGACGAGGTAGATGGCGCATGAACTAAGGTAAAAGGCCTTTGAATCTCTCTTCAGATTCTTGCCTGTATCCTGAAGGCAATAGGGTGTGAACAGTTTTGGCGGGACAGTACTACAGTCACTCATACACAGATACTCACATATTGAAACAAATCGTGACTGAACATACCTGACCATGTGTCAAAGACCGTTCTAAATGCTAGAGAAATGGCAGTCACATGATCGAATGCACCTCACAGCACCATTGCATGTGAGTATCAAATAGAAAACCATAGAAAGACAAAAGTGAGCAAGGAGATTGTTAGGTGGGGCTGCTGAAATCCTAGCAAGGACTAACAGTAGCATGGGCCAGGGGGATGTCCTTGGAGGTGGAAAACCTGACAGACTTCCAATAACACTGGTGCGTGCAATGGGATTGGGGTCGGGACTAGGTGGGGCAAAGCATTTAGCATGATTCATGCTTCACCTTTGGGGAGCATCTGAGAGACCCTTCAGATAGCTGCTCAGACATGGAGCAGTTCATCCAGGGCTACAGCAGGGCCCGCATCCTCCTGCACAGACCGCTGTTAAAAGTACAGAATCTCAATATATCTACCATTTAAAGGATGCGACTTAGATTCAAACAAAACAAAATCAAGCCCGGAAGTCCCAAACGTGAGCTGAACAAGATGGCTTTGCCAGAGTGGGTGGAGGAAAGTCCACGAGACCTCAACCCTACACTAAGAACTGCAGGCAACTGAGGAAAGCTGGGAGCAGAGGGGTGGTCTTCCCCAGGTTAGAGCATGCCAGATGGTGTCTGGTGCCAAGTGGTCAGCCCTGAGAATATACATATAAATAGCATTATACAGACTGAGCAGGTTGTACTTAGGAGTGTGTGTGTGTGTGTGTGTTACGTTGTGGGACAATGATCTTGTGCCCTGCAAAATTTGACACTTGTATTGGTTTAATAAAATGCTGATTGACCAGTAGTCAGGCAGGAAGTATGGGTAGGGCGACCACAACAGGAGAATTCTGGGAAGAGGAAAGGCTCAGTCTGCAGCTGTCACCCAGACACAGAGGACACAAGATGATAATGCCTCACTGATAAAAGGTACCAAGTCACGTGGCTAACACAGACAAGAATTATGAGTTATGATGTAAGAGTTAATGAGAAGCCTGAGCTAATAGGCCGACCAGTTTATAATTAATGTAGGCCTCTGTGTGTTTTGTTGAGACTGAATGGCTGCGGGACCAGGCAGGACAGAAACCTCTGTCAATCAACATCTATGCGTGTGCATGCATTCATGCAGTAGCGATAAAAAAAGAGGCCTTGAATTTGAAGGAGAGAGACAAGGGATATATGGGAGGATAAGGAGGGAAGAAAGAGAATATAGAAATGTTCTAGTTAAATTATAATCTCAAGAATATAATTTTTAAAAATTGCAGCAGGGAAAAAGAAGTACAGGAAATCACAAAGAAAATTGGTCTCCATCTCTGCACAGAAGTACGCCTGACTGGGAAGGCCCCTGCTCAGGAGCGCCTTCCTCTACGTCACCACAAACCGTGCTGGCAGCTGCAGGTAACAACTTATTCCATTCCAGTGATGTAGACTGCTCCCTCGGCATGATTTAGCCTGCTGCAGACAGAATGCTCATTGTTTCTTTTTACTCATGTAGAACATAATATTCAGCCTTCTAAACTAACCTAACAGACCAGCAGCCTTCTATGGAGGACATAGTTCAGCAGGAATGCGTTTCTCAGAGCGACTTCCCCCACTCTGCATTCTGTGTGCGAGGTCTGTGAAGCCATGTAGTGATGTGTGGATCTGAGAAGCCAAGGGGACATCTAGCACACTTCCTGCACTTCCTCAGCCAGGACGAAGCAACTGACATAGACTCTACCTGGAGACACTATGAACCTCTTACAAAACACGTGGCTGCCTGAGGCCTGGATGCTGTCCCTGCTGTGGAGAAGTGGGTATTAAGGTGGTATGTGGTGCTCCAGAATTTTCTGGGATGATTGCAAACGTGCACTTCCTGCACCATCCCTACCGACTGAGCTCCTCAGGAAGGGAACCCAAACTCTATCACTGAAAAGCACTGAGTGGGATACAATGTACGGCAGAGGAGTTAGCGTTTTAAGGGGATGACTTTAGTGGAAGCCAACAAAGCAAACTTTGTATACAACCTGCAGAAACAAGAGTCTTGCTCGGGGTGTTCACAAGAACCATGCTCACACCCTCTTAGCTCTGGCTCGGTGTGGGCTGCCCAGTCCCACTGTGCTCTCCTTCAGATGCTATCTGCAAGGCTTTCAGCAAGGTGTGTGTGTTTCTGAACCTCAGCTTGATGACTAGGTTGTGTTTTGTTTTGTTTTGATTTGCTTTGAGTTTTTCAAGACAGGGTTTCTCTGTAGCTTTGGTGCCTGTCCTGAAACTAGCCCTGTAGATAGACTGGCCATGAACTCACAGAGATCTACCTGTCTCTGCTTCCCAAGTGCTGGGATTAAAGGCGTGCGCCATGACCACCTGGCTGACTAGATTGTTATAAGAGCTACCTCGTTTAACACCTGGCACAGACTAAGCCCTTGCTAGCTTACCTAACAGTTCTTCCTGTTTTGATTCGGGTGTCCCTCTCTTCTTGCTGGAAAACCCTGTAGCATTCTTCTCCTGTACTTCTCCATATCAAAGCACCCAGCTTCTGACGTGAAATCTGCTTTCAGGTTCACAGGCTGCCCTGCTGATCCCAATAGAACCACACCAGTGCTCTGCAGCAGCAGGGTGGCCAAGGCAAAGGCAGTGTGACACCAGAGCTGGAGTTGTATTCTATCCAGGCTCCCAGTCCATGGGATGATGTCACTCAAATTCAAGACGGGTCATTCATTCCCTTCTCAGCTAACCGGCGATTCTTAACCCAGTCAAGTTGGTGATGAGGATTAACCCTCATGGTGGTACGCACATATCACCAGCTGTAACCACCATCAGCCAGAACCACCATCAGCTGTATCCACCATGGTGGTACGCACGTATCACCAGCTAGAATCATTCATTACATAATCATTTATCCAGCACCCACTGCGTTCAGGCCACTGGCCCATGACAGCGAAGCAGACAGTGTTTATCAGTGTAGGTTTAGAGTCTCATCAAAGATGATTACCAAATAAGGGGTAAATGCAAAAATAGGATTTCCACAATGCACCAAGCAAAGCCCCTAGTCCTGCTTATGAAGACCACACAGGGCTTCCTAGAGGAGAGAAAACATAAACCAGTCCCTGGAATCAGTGGGCAATGAAAGCAGTAGAAAGAAGGTGAAGGGGAGCGAAGAGGTGTGTTAAGCTTGGGTTGAACAGCAGTTCCTTTTCCCAATATCAGAAACGTGGAGATAATGTATGAATAATTTTAATGCTGCGAGGCTAAGTTTCTGGGGCCATAGATTCCCAGAGCTCAGGGGATTGCTTGTGCATGCAGCCGTTGGTGCAGAGTCATTATCATGTAGATAATACTTGAAAACATTGATAGAGCAAAAAGAAGACCCTGGTGCGGTAGAAAAAAGAAGGATACAAAAGCCTTTGGATTTTATCCCTTCCTGCTTTCACCTAGACCTTAATCTCTCAGATACCCAACCCTCGCTGCCTTGCTTCTTCAATCCTACTTATTCTTCCCCACAGGCATTAAACATGTGTGTCTCCATCACAGAAACATAAGCATATCCTCTGACAGTCCCCACCACTCTCCAGCAGGCCGATTACACTGTCCCTCCCTCCTCTCCACACTGAGCCTTGTAAAATGGAAACGCAGAGTGGAACCCTCGCTTCCTTCCCTTGCGGCTCCTGGGGGCTCCACTTAAACACTCCCGTCCAGATGCCTCCTAACCTTATCTGCTGCTTCTTACCTGGCCTGACCTCTCTGGGTTTTAGAGACTGGGGTGGACAGCTCTCTCTCTCTCTCTCTCTCTCTCTCTCTCTCTCTCTCTCTCTCTCTC
>NC_022027.1:55352492-55355244 GCF_000317375.1 Microtus ochrogaster | reverse complement strand
GACTTTCCACCCTTGCCTCCCTTGCCTCTGCCTTTCCCCACCACCCCACTCTCTGACTACCCCTTCTCAGCCCCCTTTGGCAGTCTCTTCTTTGTCTCTTTGGGCTATCACTGCTGTTCTTTAACCTTTTAAAACTTTGTTATTATTGGGTGAATGTGCTCACAGGTGGTGTCTGTGTGTGAGCTGGGAGCGCATGGCACGCATGTTGAGGTCAACAACATGCCTGAGCCAGTTCTCTCCTTCCACTGCGTGGGCTCCGGGGACTGGACTCGGGTCACCACACGTGCACAGTAAGAGCTTTTGCCATTGAGTCACGTTGCTGGCCAGTGTGTCTAATATTTCCATGCCTGAGAATCGCTAGGAAGCCAAGAATGATGGCTCGTGCCGGCCTGTAAGCTAACATTTGGAAGGAGAGAAGAAGGTGAGAAGGTTCAGGTCAGCCTCTGCTACTCACGGGCTTTAAAGCCATCAGAGGTTACATGATCCCATCTCTCAAAACAAGAGTTTATAAAAGCTTTAAATATCTTTCCTTAGGTCCTGTTTTATTTACCCCAATCTGTCCACCTAAATTTCTAACTTAGTCTAGACAGGAGCCCAGTGCTCCATTAAGTTGAAGAGATGAAGAAATGTGTGGTCGCAGCTCTCAGCGTCCTCTAGACTGATTGCAGGAGTTAATGAAGGACCAATCCGATGGTTTCTATTTCCTCTACAACAGCGGTTCTCAACCTTTCTAGTACTGTGACCCTCTGACAGGTCCTCATGTTGCAGTGACCCCCAACCATAAATTATTTCCATCGCTACTTTGTAACTGTAATTTTGCCACTATTATGAGTCATAATGTAAATATCTGTGTTTTTTTGCAATCTTGGGTGACCCCTGTGAAAGGGTCTCTTGACCCCTATAGGGGTGTCACCCACAGGTTGAAAACCTCTGTTCTACAAGGTGGTGGCCATGGCTATCTGCTGAGCACATGGTAGCTCGTGCAGAGGTCAGTGTACTGGGAAGGAGGGGTTCTGACACCATAGCCAAGACTGTCGTCATAAAGGGCGGGGGAGAACACTAAGTGCAGAAATAGGAAAGCAACCAAGAAATGTCAGCTCCACTTGGGAATGGTGATCTTTAAATGTCACCAATTTTCCTGTTATTTTTTATTTTCCAGCAGTCCAAATACAAACGTGGAAAGGGCACAGATGACTTGGTTCAAAAAAGTGGGGGTTTTCAAATAAACCTGCAATAGGACAATAAAGGGATGGAAGAACTGAGGATAGCTGCAACACGTGCCCAAGACTGTGGTCCATAGAGCCCCTGCTTTAGGTCTTCAGTAGCAAGGGTCTAAGAGGGAAAACCAAGGGAAGCTCGGAGAAACCACTGCAGCTGCCTAACTCAGCTGCTGGGAGGACCAGGGGCCATCTGAAGGGGGCTCAGTCTGTTCAGTCACACGGTACAGTCTAGGTGATGGCAGAGGCCACAGGATGCCATAGTTGGAAACCGAATACAGGCACAGTCCACGGAAATAAAAGTGAGTTCATAAAACGGATTGGGCCCAATTAGAAGTCACTTCTGCAAATTCCTCATCCCCAGAAGTAATGCAGTATCCTGTGCTCTTCCCAGGAGCACGGCCATCATCACCCCTCTCTACTGTATTCCAGTTAGCCTGGCCCCTGTTTATCTCACTCCGACGCCAGTGGCCAGGGAGGGGTGTCATATCCCTTTCTTCACACTGACGCCCACACGGACCCCGAGCGCACAACGGTAAGTGAACGAAGGCCTCACAGGCTCTGGTTCTTGTGACTCAGAAGCCCCTGCGTGGCCTCCTGGATGTCACCATCGTTACTTGTCCGTAAATAGCAGTGTGAGTTTTGCCCTGTGTCTATGCATGACTCCCTTCCAGCGGGAAAAGCTTTTCCCTTCTTATTCTTTTCACTGTCTTGCTTTTTCTAAAGAAAATATTTTGTAAAGTGTAGATACTGGAGCATAATCACGGCTTCTCCTGGCAGATAATACCCCTTTTGCTTTTCTCTCACTTTTGTACCACACCGTGAGTCCGACTACAGTAGAGCTAAATCTTGAGAGAGCGCCTTCCTTGATAATCATTTCGATCCATGAATGATTCATTCGTTGCCGTCCCTATGTCAGGCAGTCCTGTAACAAGGCTCTGGGGACAAACGACAAGACAGGGGCTCAGCTCGAGTTGGCTTCATCAGGATGTACGGACGTATCAGGTACTGAAGGCAGATACAGGACTACCGTAAGTTCAAGGCAGCCTGGACTACACGGTGGATTCCAGGCCAGTCGGGGCCACAAGCGAGACCCTCTCTCAAATAAAGCAAGCAAACAAAATGCCAATGGATACACTGTACTGATGAGCCAGCTCTGCCTCTCGGTGGCTACAAGGCAGAGTTTCTCACCGGGACCACGCATGGATCGTCTGGCCCATACAGCCCTTGTCCTCCGCATCACCACTGCACACCTCTGCACGGACACAGGCGCTGCCAGGCGTGAGAACAGCCGGGGCTGAGTGCAGAGGCTCCCGTTCTACTCCGAAATCACCAGGCACAACACTCCATATGACCACATCCACCCTCGGTGGGGAAAAAGGTACAGTCCCACCACAGGCTCAGAGAAATGGGTCAGAACAGGAGCAGTGACAATGCCTACCTAGAGACAGTGGTGGCCCAGAACCCCTCCTCCTAGAGACAGGGATGACCCAGAACCCCTCCTCCTAGAGACAGTGGTGACCCAGAACCCCTCC
>NC_022027.1:55351330-55352383 GCF_000317375.1 Microtus ochrogaster | reverse complement strand
GAACCCCTCCTCCTAGAGACAGTGGTGGCCCAGAATCCCTCCTCCTAGAGACAGTGGTGACCCAGAACCCCTCCTCCTAGAGACAGTGGTGACCCAGAACCCCTCCTCCTAGAGACAGTGGTGACCCAGAACCCTCCCTCTAGAGACAGTGGTGACCCAGAACCCTCCCCCTAGAGACAGTGGTGACCCAGAACCCCTCCCCCTAGAGACAGTGGTGACCCAGAACCCCTCCCCCTAGAGACAGTGATGACCTAGAACCCCTCCTCCTAGAGACAGTGGTGGCCCAGAACCCCTCCTCCTAGAGACAGTGGTGACCCAGAACCCCTCCTCCTAGAGACAGTGGTGACCCAGAACCCTCCCCCTAGAGACAGTGGTGACCCAGAACCCTCCCCCTAGAGACAGTAGTGACCCAGAACCCCTCTCCCAGAGACAGTGGTGACACAGAACCCTCCTCCTAGAGATAGTGGTGACCCAGAACCCTCCTCCTAGAGACAGTGGTGACCCAGAACCCCCCCTTCTAGAGACTGTGGTAACCCAGAACCCTCCTCCTAGAGGCAGTGGTGACCCAGATCCCCTCTGGAGGACCACTGGAGAGGCTCCTAAGGTTTAGGATAGTCAAGTAAAACTTGTTTAAAAAAATGATATTTTATCTGAGACTCAAAACATGAAGAGAATTCGGCAAATTAATGAGGTGCTTCAAGTAAGTCCACATGGGAAGGAACAGTTTATTCAGAGAAAGCATGGAACGTTCCCTCCTGCCTACTCACTCCTGCTCCAGAGGCTGCATCAAGTGTGGTGTAAGTGATATAATACACCCAAAGCATGGACAATCGTTAGGTGATGAACAAAACTAAAGAAAACAACGACAAACAAAGAGTCGGACTGTAAGGACAGTGGTCAGCTATGTACACCCACACACGTGAATGTGAAGGTGTCCCTACACACAGAGTTAGTTGGTCAGAAAGCCTGGGGTCTCTGGTTCAATCTCTAGCAAGGCAAATCAATAGGTGACAGATAGATGATAGATCAAATAGATGATTAGTAGGTAGATAG
>NC_022027.1:55346518-55351015 GCF_000317375.1 Microtus ochrogaster | reverse complement strand
AGACAGATAGAATGGAAAGATGGAGATGGAGATGGGTATCACTGCAGTGCCTGACCCTCACTACTTAAGAAGAAGAACCCCATAATATACTTGGGAATTATGAAGTCTCAGGATCAAACTCCTAGAGTCTGTCTACAGGGACAGAGTTACTTCTCTTGGAACTGAGTCTAAGACAGAGAAGCACCGAGTTGATTCTACATCCCAACCCATTTCTCTAGTACCCCCTCGGCACTCTCTGCCTCACTATTGAACCTACATTATATGGTAACTGTGAACATCAAGCAGAGAGAATCCCCTGTTGTTTGGCACATAGTAAGACGTTCAGTCTGATTCCTCTTCTTTGACCCACACTTCATTAACTTCTTTAACTTCACAAGAACAAACTGCCCCGATTAGAACTATCATCCCTATTTCACAACTGAGCGAGCAATGAATAAGACTGTGATTTCCCACAAGAGTGACAGCTAGTAACCATGAGTGGCGATCTCAAGCGAGGACACGCTCAACATCAACCCTACTTACGCCGTGGTCAGCTCCATCACTACAGCAGTTGAGCTGCCAAGCTCATTTAGGATGAGGATGATACTACACAAGATGGGGATTTTTCTTCATACCTGTACGTACATATTAAGCACGTGTGCACCACAACCATGAAGCCTAATCAACATTGTCTGTAGTGATGGCGACCCTCTGGCATCGACATCAAAGAGGTCCAGCTAAAGCCTTCTGGTTTAATTTTAAGTGTCTTTCTCATATTCTGATGACCCCCTCCACATGTTCTTGGACGGCTGGAAGAAACGGAACCCGCAGAATCATGGGTCTCCTTCACATCTTGAACACACTTGTTAGTGCAAATTAGAACTTGTTAAAGATTCATTCCCAAAGCGTCCTCGAGCTTTCTTCTCCAACAAAGGAAACATCAATTATAGGCTCACACATAAACTTTGCCCCTTTCTTGAATGCTTGCTGCCCTTTAAAAATCTTAGATTTCTTCCCCTTGAGTATTCCTTCAAAGGAGAGAGCTCATTGCCTCCAGGGGTTGTTAAACTGATTGCAGCTCTGCCTATTTAGAGCTGTTCAGTGGGAATTAAGCTGGTTCAAGGCTGTCAGCCCCGGAACACAGCTGTCAGCTAGCATTCCGAGTGAAACATCCTTGATAAGAAATAATGACCAAATGTCAATCTACTTTCCCTACCCTTAGTACAGACTTCTACCACACAAAGAGGCAACATTTTCTCTTTTGAGAAATAAGACATTTCTGATATTTCCATCAAAATTCTAGCAGTGTTCTCAAAGATTAAAAATATAGTTCTAATGCCTGCCATCTGGGCTCCAAAATTGATTGAAGCACTTTTTCCTTTTAATAAATGCTTGGATATCCACTTCAAAACTAAAAAATCTTTATTAATGCAAGAAAGTTCAGCGTTGTCTTTAAATCACTTTTTAAAAAATTGTATTCAATGAAGTTGAGTAATCTCTGGCTTTGGTGATGTGTAAGACATTAAGGAAAAAACAGCTTCTCTTAAGGAGGTAGACTTAATTCTACCTTAAGATCACTGAAGGTGAATGAAAGATTTTTAAGCATGATCAGATTTGACTTTTACAAATATTAATTTTTAGTTAGGGGCAGTGTAACCCCATCCCTCAAGAGACCAAGGCAGAAGAATGGCAAATTGGAGGCCAGCGTGGGCTGTGTAGTGTTATGGTAAAAATAAAACAATGCAGGTCCCCTAGTGGTAGCAGCGAGCAGTGGTCCCGAGACCATAGCAGGCCACGAAGGCAGCCAGTCCCAGGCAGGGAGACATGCAGTGGGTGGGAGACAGAGACCTATTAGGCATGCCATTCAGGGAAAGTGGGTATTTATTTAGTGGGTTATAGAGCACAAAGGGAAAGGGGAGAAGGGAGAAGAGCAGAGAGAGAGAGAGAGAGAGAGAGAGAGAGAGAGAGAGAGAGAGAGAGAGAAACAGGGGGGAGAGAAATGGGGAGAAGGGAGAGAGGCAGAAGCTGCCTCTTCAGGAGAGAGACAAAAGAAGAAACTCTTCCAGCTCCTCTTCTTCCTCTTCCTCCTTCCCCTCCCTCTCCCCTGCTAAACCTGACCCTCAGGCCTTACCCAAACCTTCAAGCCCCAAGAAGCTACCCCCTGGCCAGAGGAGGTCATGCAGCCCTCGAAAGCCAATAGACTCCCTTGGGGATTCCTGATCCCTCAGTTACTCAGCTGTGGAGGTCACAACCCTCATAGTCACATGGATGTAGGTCTGTGTCCTCGTGGGGCTGCTACTATGATGATGAAAGCCCTTGACCAAGCAACCTGGGAGGAAAGGGTCCATTCGGCCAATGTTTGCACTTCACTGTTCATCGTCAGAGGAAATCAGGACAGGAGCTCAAGCAGGGCAGGAACCTGGAGGCCGGAGCTGACTCAGGCCATGGAGGGTGCTGCTGACTGGCTTGCTCCCCATGCCTTGCTTAGCCTGCTTTCTTATAGAACCCAGCACCACTGTCGGGGACCAGCCTCAACAAAAATACCTCTCACCAGGGTAGAGGTATGGGGATCTAGAAATAATAGTAAAGAATGTGAAGATAAAATAAAAGAGAAACATAGGATAGTATCTGGAGTGAATTCCAGTGAGTACTGAAAATTCGCCCACATTTAATTTCCAACTGCTTAAAATAGCCCAGACCCCAAAAGGTAGGAGTAAGAAAACAGACTGCATTAACATGATACAAGGAAATGAACATACAGTTGAAAGGCAGGCTATATCCACAGTTAAACATTCTGCTGCTAGAACAAAACAAGTCACTCGCACACGCTAGACTAAAACATTCTGCAGGCAAACCACTCCCTGGGTGGAATCCCAAGTTCTCTCCATAAAGGGAACTGGAACTTAGCGGGATCCTTAGGCTTTGTTTGAGGTAGGAACAGATCTACTTCTCTATTCCTGGAGCACAAGGGCTGGCTGTTAGCCACACCTGATGACAATAACCCTGAGAGAGCAGAACTCTCTGCTCAACACTGAGGTGGGACCTTTGAAGTAGGAGCACAATAGCCTTGAAGGAACTAGAAACAAGTCCCAACTCTCTGACTTTTGGTCAGTGTGGAAACAGGCTCTCCTGGGGCCTCCCCTAGGGACAGCAGCACTCACCACCGGCTGGCTCGTCTACAGCCAGATCATATGGTGACTAGCTTGTGTCAAGTTGACACAATAGCCAACATAACTGACGCTTGTCAACATTACACACAAACACATCGCTTTAATTTTCAAATCCTTTCTCATTTATCTCCAAGAGGGTATGTTAATATTAACATCACAGTACAAAACATAAATAACTTTAAAAGTCTCCATCTTTACAGATTCAAACACATTAATGTTCAATCTCTTCAAAATATGCAGTCTCTAAAAACCCAAAATCTCTTTTAAAAATTCGAAGTCTTTCAGCTGTGGGCTCCTGTAAAAATCAGAATTAAGTTAAATATTTTCTTACTTCAAGAGGGAAGAAAATGTGCGTCAAGGGTACGTTCACAATAGAACAAAGCATAACAGGACTCCAACGGCGCAAACAACTAAGGCCCAATACCTGGGATTCACTCAAGACCAACCATCCGGGCTCCTCTAAAGGACTTGGGTCACGAGTGCCTCAGGCTCCGCCCTCTGCGGCACACACACAGCTGGTCTTCCAGGCTCCGGCCGACTCCATCGGTGGTCGTCTCATGGTCCTGGCATCTCCAAAATGCTGGGTCCCTGCTGCAGCTGGACTGCTTTCACCAGTAGGCTCTCCTGGGCTCTCTTCATGGTGCCAAGCCTCGGCTTCTCTCATGGCCCCTTCAATACTGGGGTCGCCGCTGATCCTGAGGCAGCACCTTCTCTATTGCCTCTCCTGGCCTCTCCCAGTGGTAAGCCTCCGCTGTTTTTCACAATCCCAGCACCACTGTGTGTAAGCACATCACCAACACGAGGTCTGGAACACCGTTTCTGGGTGCAGACCCTGAGGAAACACTTCCCAGGAGATTTCACCTCAGTGATGCTGGTCTCTTCTCAATCACTGCTAGTTTCTCAGCTCCAGCTGACCAGCATCAATCGTTCTAGTAAAGCAAAGGTTTCTCTTTTATGGTCCTGGACTCTTGTTTATCACAGCTGATTCTTCAACCCCAATTGACCAGAACCACAGATTCTAAACTCAAAATAACAAACAGACCTAATAGAGTCCATAAGTAACTCAAACTTCCCTCTGAAAGTCCACAAGCCAGGGCTCCACTATCTGTGCTTCTCCAGACAATCTTCTCTCCCAAACCCCTACAGAACAGCCCACTGAACTCTCAACACTCAGTAGCTTTTCTAGCCCAAAGTTTCAAAGTTCTTGCACAATCTTCCCAAAACTATGCTCAGATCTGTCACAGGAATGCGCCACAACACAAGGACCAATTTGTCTTAGTTTTATTACTATTGCTGTGATGAAACACCAGGACCAAAAAGCCACTTAAGAAGAAAAGGATGGCCGGGC
>NC_022027.1:55341369-55346186 GCF_000317375.1 Microtus ochrogaster | reverse complement strand
CAGCCTGCTTTCTTATAAAACCCAGGACCACCCACCCAGGGATGGCACCACCCACAATAGGCTGGGCCTTCCCCCATCAATGCCTTACTGGCTTGTCTCCAGAACAACCTCACGGAGACACATTCCCATCTCTGGTTCCCTCCTCTCAGTTCACCGGTCTGTGTGTCAAGTTGACATCAGACCAGCCAGCACAGTCCATGCCAAGCACAGGAAAGGAAAGATCTCCTCTCCTTTGCCCTTTACTATGGGACTCAGTAGAGGGCCAGTTATGGAAGCCACTCGATAATAATATACAAGACAAAATGAATGAACAAATACATATTGGGGAAGGGTGAGACTGAATTTTAAGAGATCAGTTAGGAAGCCATTATTGTTTCTAGAGAGTTCTTAGTGACCTAAGGCAAGGTACTTATAATTGATTAGCAGTATTGCACACAACTAACACAGCACTCAAGAAACTGAGACAGGAGGATGGTGAGTTTGAGATGAGCCCAACATTGTAAGACCTGCTGAAGGGAGAGGAGGAGGAAGGAAGGAGGAAAAGGAGAGGGAAAAGAGAAGGAAAGAAAGAGGGAGAGAAGGGGGAGGAAGAGAAGGGGGAAGGAGAAGAGGAGAGAACAGAATAGAAACAAAAGATGAAAAATATATATTTAATGGGTTGTACAGAAAATCAAAGTGTTTTAAAGTAACTCAGAATCTTATTATTTGACCAAGAGTTTTGGTTCCAAACAGAAAAGGAATTGGTTACAGATAAACTGTTTTCTTTAAATGTTGGGTGTAGAGAAGATGCAGGTCATGCAAACATGGGACCGTGGTGGCTTTAAAGGCTGTTTGCAGCATTTTCAGAGAATTTTTAAAATACATCTTACCAAATGCTTTAATTGGCCTAATTAATGACTCAGTAGCATCGCAGTGATTATAACTATAGTGATCATAATTCATCTTTCTCATCTCTCCTTTCCAGTCTGTTACATCGACCAAAGAAAAACTTTACTTTAAAGAATATAATGGTGGTTTACTAATAAATTGCAGTAAACCATTCATTTCTTTTTCATAAAAAGAAATTATCATGTCTGTACTTCAGTTGAAAATCAGAACATTTTAGAGCTCAGAACATGTTGGTTTTCAAGCATTATCTCCCTCTGCTTCCATTTTTACTGTGTCATGACTCCATGGCTTTGGCCCCCCTAAAGTCCCACTGAAGACAGCAGCTTCGCCACCCAGCCCCTGCCATGAGAATCCTACCCACCATTCTGAGCTGTCATACATACACAACCCAAGTTGCCGTGACAGCAGGTCCAGGAAGGGGAGGAAGATCTCACTGGTGCCTGGTGCTCTTGTCTAACCAGGAATGCCTTAACTGACATTTCCCTGAATCTCTTTGTGAATAACTCTTGCTCTTTCTAAAAAACAACAAACTCATCACAGTGAAGGAAAAAAATCTGTTAGTGAAAACATTGACAGTAAGAAAACTAAGCTGCCTAAGGAGAGGCAGTCACCACAGAGATTCCCCGTCCCTACTGACCACTTCTATGAAGAAGTTACTATAAAGCTAAGGTTCAGGACAACTGCAGAAACATTAGCTTCATGGCTTTAGCCTCCAGGTGTTATGGAAAAGAATATTTGTTTAATTATGTAAAGATGTATTACATTTGTTGTGTTGCAGCATAATTGCTTAACTACGTAAAGATGTGTAGCTTTTGTTTATGCTGCATTTGCTTAACTATGTAAAGGTGTGTTGCTGTCTCAGCTTGCCTGCCTGAGACCCCTGAACAGCCAATAGCCAGGCAGAGGATGGATAGGCAGTCTGTCAGGCAAAGAGAAAAGGTGACCCAGCCAGCCAGGGACAGACAGACAGACATGGAGGAAGCAGGATAGACAGTACACAATGAGTCCACAGACAACACATAGATTAAACAGGTTAGTTTAACCTTTAAAAAAAAGCTAGCTATAAACAAACCTAAGCTAAAGCAATGCATTTGAAATTAATAATAAGTCTCTGTCATGATCTGGGGACTGGTGGTCCAAGAAAGCCTACTATATTTGGCTCCCATGCATTTCTACATAGGGCCTGAGAAATCTGGGGGAAAAGAAGAAAAAGAGAGAAAAAAATGACATGGCTTTCTAGCAGCTGGATGTTCATAGCATCCAGAGGCGTGGCTCTGTCGTACAGTGAGCACGTGAGCAGCCAGCACATTAAGTAGACACAACAACCTAAGTAAAAGTGCCTGCCACCGTGCAATCACCAACTCCCTAGAGCTGAGATGGTTAAAGGTATCTCCCAATTAAAAGCAGCTCACAGTTAAATTCAACTCTTGGCCTGGACTACTGGGCATGAACCTTGGGTATCATGAACCCAAACAGGGTGGAGCACAGCTTTTAACAAAACCATGTAAGTTTAAGTTTTGGCTCACATGGTCAGAGAATGCTACAGGTGCACAGTAAAGCAGGTTCAGACTGGGAAAAACCAACTCTAAACAGGTTACAGTGTGTTTAAAAATGTGCATAGGCTTAAGAAAGAAAAGCTGAATGGTGGTGGTGTACACATTTACTTCCAGCACTTGGAAGACAGAGGTAGGCAGATCTCTGTGAGTTCAAGGCCAACCTGGTCTACAAAGCAAGTTCCACAGAGAAACCCTGTCTCAAAAAAGTAAAGAAAAAAAGAAAGAGGAGAATAAAAAAAGAAAATGGGTATAGAAAGTCAAAGGAAAAAATAGTTCAAAAATAGAAAAGTCCTTAAAGAGATAGTGAAGTAATATAAAGGAAATATAAGGATGGGAAAAACGGGGAGTCTGGACCCTATATGGTGTTGACGCTGAAGTTTCTGAATGTTGATGAGTGAGTGACAACCGCTGAGAGATACTGAGTAAAGGGAAACTTTGGATTAAACCAGCCTACATGTTTTAGGGCTCTCTTAACTTTAAAATGGACTTCCGAAAATATATTGCATTGGGGGAGAGATTATGTTTTTGTTTCCACAGGAAATGAAAGGCTGTGGATTCCCTCAAGGGAAGAGAGACCAAGTTTGATCATGGGAGACCTCCCAGAAATCTTGGCTATAGACATAAAGAAATAAGCCAAGAAACACTGCAAGTCAGATGATGGACATGCTGACCCCTCTGCACAGGAACACCCCTGAGACTGGACAACAATGTTACAACCAGTCTTCCCAGGACTTGACCGTTACCTCCACTTTCTCAAGATCATCTGGTGTTTGCTGTGGGTCTGCATCCGTTTCTATCAGTTGCCGGCTGAAGCCTCTCTGATGAGAGTTGGGCTAGGCACCAATCTGCGCATAGCAGAATATCATTAGGAACAATTTCATCGATTTCTTTCTTTCTTTCTTTCTTTCTTTCTTTCTTTCTTTCTTTCTTTCTTTCTTTCTTTGTTGCCAGTTGTGTTTGGTTCTGTCCTAGATCTCTGGGCTTTTCCAGCTCTGGGTTCTGGCCCTCAGGGGTCAGCTCCCACTCATGCTACGGGTCTCTGGCTGGGACAGTCAGTAATTGGTCACTCCCACCACCTTTAACCCAGCACATCTTACAGGCAGGACAAACTGGAGGTTGAAGGTTTTTGTGGCTGGGTTGATGTCCCAATCCATACACTGAAAGTCTTGCCCGGTTACAGGAGGTGGCTGGTTCAGGCTCCATACCCTGCATTGCTAGGAGTCTTAGCTAGGCTCATCCTCATAGACTCCTGGGAATTTCCACTGCACTAGGTTTCTAGCTCATCCCAGAATGCCCGATTCCAGTTGTCTTTCCCGTACCCTCTCCCTCCGTCCTCCCCCTCCAGATCCCTCCTTTCTATATATAGCCTTTCTTTCTTTGGAGCCTGTCCTGGAACTAGCTCTGTAGACTAGGCTGGCCTTGAACTTACAGCCCTCTGCTAGCCTCTGCCTCCCAGTGCTAGGATTAAAGGTGTGTGTCACGCCTGGCATCTATAGCCTTTTTTAAGCTTTCTTGAACCACTACCTCCCCATAGCTGAGAACTGAAAGAAGACAAAACCTCGAGCTAAGAGGGAGCCTCAGGCATAAAATCTCTACGGGGTTTTCTTAAGTAAAAGCTTTTTGTAAAAAAATGTAAAAGAACAATGTCACCACTGAAAGCAACTTTTAGTTAACTTTAATTATGTGTATTTGGAGGGATGAAGGGGAATTTGGTCGTGAGTTCAGTGCCTACAGAGACCAGAGACTTTGGATGGGACCCCCCCGGAGCTGAAGTTACAGGCAACTGTGGACGGCCTAATATGGGTGTTGGGAACCAAACTCGGGTCATCTCCCAGAGCAGTGCAGACTCTTAACCACCGAGCATCTCAGCAGCCCAGCGCAACTCTTTTTATTACCAAAGAAAATGAAGTGTGTCACTTTAAACAGAAACTTCCCAGGTCAGTCAGAGACCGCTCTCAGTTCTATTTTGAATGACTTAAGCCCATAACAGCCCAATAACTCTAGCCACTGGTCCCCTAGGTGTGTTCTGCAAGCCTTTCTTAGTTTCTGGTCACTAACCTCACCAGAGGGAGGCCCAGTGGGCCCTTCCCACCACCTGCTCACTCAGCGTCTGCCGATCAATCAGGCTTTGTTCTCGGTGTTCTTCCATTTCTTGTCATTTGCCACCCGGAAAATAGTCTACTCCGTGCTGGTCTCTAGCTGGTGAGCTCAAGCAATCTTTCCCTTGCTGTCTCTGGTGTAGCTGGGAGGATGGATGCTCTACTGTGTCCTGGCCGCTTTGTTCTACATCCACAGTTGGGTTCACCGGCCAGTTCACTACAATGCCCGTTCACTACAATGCCAGTTCACTACAATGCCAGTTCACTACAATGC
>NC_022027.1:55337271-55341069 GCF_000317375.1 Microtus ochrogaster | reverse complement strand
CTCTCTAAAGCCCCTCCTGTAACAATGGCCAAACCCCGCCTCCTTGGTAGCCCCTCCCACTCCCCCCAGCAGCATCTGGCCCACCTGCCATTCCTTCCACCTCAGAGTTTCTGAACCTGACGGAACCATGGAACCCCTTGCACTCTGGCAAAGCCTATGCTACTCAGAATATCCTTAAGGACATAAAAGACTTGGAGTTACAGAGAAAGCCAGTTTACCTAATTGGAAAATTATTAGACTTTTTCTATGTGGGATACAGTGACACACGATTTTGTTGAAGTCAAGTAAGAAGGTTCCCAGTGCATCTAATAACTACCATAATTTCAAAGTTGTAACTGCCGCATTCACAACTTACTGTGGACTAAAAATATCTGATATTTTTATTAATAAAATCCACAGGTACAATGAACGCTGCTCTGGGGATGACTACCCAGCATTTACAATAAAGCATCCTCACCTGGTTTTTCACTGCTCACACTGGGCGTGTAACGCACCTTACATAGTTAGCCCAAAATGCGAACTGCAAACCCAGCTCTACCAGGTAGCAGCTGTCATTACCGCTCCGGACACCCTGCAAACAATCGTCCTTCCGGTTCAACATGACGCCACTGCAGACCCGCAGATCTGCGTGTGCCATTCTCTCAGTTTCTTTCTCTTTTTTCTTCCCCATTTGTTCTAGAAAGCACATCACGTGGTCTATTACGAAGCTCCTTTGAGCACGGTCCCTCTTGTCTTTACCATATCTCAAAAAAAAAAAAATAAATGTTCATGAGTATTTGCTTTTTAGCGGTTTGAGCTCTTGAGACAAGCCAGCTGGGACTTGTTTTTAACTGAAGCTGCATGCAACGTATCGTCAAATAGAGGAGGATTTGGGTATTTTGTGTTGATTTTTATCTAAGTTGTTCCATTACCAATAAAGACTTGGGAGTCAGATACTAGGGTGTAAACCTGATAGATCAAAGAGGCAGTGGCGGAGCAGCCAGCTGACCTCCCCCTTTCTACCAGAGACCCAGCGATCACTTCTCTCCACACACCCCAGACCAAAAGGACCACGAATCTCTAAGTCCTCCCCACTCCTTCCTGTGCGTCTCTCTCTCCATATTCCTGGGCGTCTGTGCTCTCCATCGCTAATTCTTGCCACGAGTTGCTGGCTCCTCCCTGGATCCAAGGTTGATTTTATTAACACAGTCTTGGATTCTTACAGTGTGATCAAATGTCCCCAAACGATTTTGATAATACGCAATTCCATCCATCCACTCATTTGGTTTATGCTGATCTTTCTGCCTTCCATATTGCTTAGTTACTAGACCAATTACGTTTTCCTGCTCTTCTGAAGAACATCGATTTCACCATTTCATCATTGCTGGCCTGTGTAAGTCCATCTTGTGTGTCATATCGTGGGACTCACGTGAGTGCTAACACACCGCTAGGATGTCTTTGTTAACAGTTCCTCCATCTACAAATGAGGGCTGCTTTGTCTCCTGCCCTCCCCCCACCCCACCGCTCTACACCTCATTTCTTCTTGTTTGTTGCTTTGGTTGTTTGTTGTTCGTTTTTCTCTTAGTTGCACTATCTAGAAACACGGGACAATGTTGTATCACTATTAAAACAATCAGACTTATAGATTCCTGGCTTTTTAAAGGAACGGTGTCTTTGTTGAAGACTGATTAAAAGAAGAGTTTCTTGTCTGATGTCCCTTCAGACATCATGAATTTTCATCAATTTTCAGAGATGCTTCTTGGGATAAATATGATAAAAAATGTGTTGTAGCACAATTAATACAAACCCAGAGACAGATATTGGGGGTTCAACCTGAAGGTCAGAAAAGCAAAGCAGCCAGCCACTGGCTCTTACCTCTACCCCAGTCTGAAATGGTGATCCTGCCTCCAGGAATCTCAGAATGAGACTGTGTCTGAGAGCTGTCTCCTCCCATTTTATAGTCTTCTCTAGGCCTGGGATTAAAGGCGTGCACCACTACTGCCCAGTTTCTATGGCAAGCTAGTGTGGCTATTGGAATTAAAGGTGTGTGTCACCATTGCGTGGCCTGGGGCTGTTTTACTCTTTGGTCTTCAGGCAAGCTTTATTTATTAAAATAGAAATGAAACATCACTACAATGCATCATGATTTTCACATAAAAATTAGCAAGTGATTTTTCTCCTTAGTCTCTTAGTGTAACGTATTCTTCTCAGGTTCAGACACTGAAGTCATATTCGCCTCGCATAGATAAATCTTACTTGACGAGAATGTGCCACTTCTTTTTATATTTAATGTCAGGGTGGGGTTTTTTTTGGTCCTATTTTATTTAGATCTTTCTTTATTCATGTTCATAAGAAAAGCCAATCTGTAATTTTTTTTCTCTCCACTGAACTATCTTGGTTCAGATCTACATCAACGCTACGCGAGTCTTCAAGTGTCTGGGCATTCTGAACTAGCCGGTTATCTTGTCTTGTGGAAACTCCACCTCCTAACATGACGGCCATTGTCACGGCTTTCACTCTTCACTTTGAGCTGCTTGTACAAGATGAAGACATTGTCTCTGGAAGCCTGATGAACATGTTTGTCATTACAATATCAGACTTATTGGTTGATTTTTCTATTTCTTCTTGGATTTTTTTGTTTTTGCCCTGTTTTGTCGTTTGTTTGTTTTTAGACAGGGCCTCTGTCACGTCATGTGGCACCACCCCTAGCCCAAGCTTTCTATGTCTTTTCAAAATAAATCTGACATCTTATACCTTTCCAGAAATTTAGTTGTTTCCTTTCCAACATTTTGACGAACATTTGTTCACGGTATCCATTTAAAATGAGTTGTTTCTACAAATGTGTCTTTGTTCTTTGAAAACCGTAGCCTCTCGCTCTGTCTCCTCAGCAGTGTGCAGAGACCCTGGGCACTTTCTGGAAGGACCGTGGAGATAAAATACAGGAGTTTAAAACAATATCGAAGCATCATCCAGGCATAGCCACAGAAACAGCATGATCCACACATTCGTTGTTGCTGTTCACGTTACTAATATTTCCTTTAGATTTGCTTATTAGGAGAGATTACATGGTTTATTAATTTTGCCCCTGAGTTTATTTTTAATTTCCTTTCTTGTGGTTATTTTTTTCTTAGCATATTGGGAGTCATCTTTCCCAAACATGAGCTTTCAGCATATTAAATTTTATCATGTTCTACAGAGTTCCAGATTTCCCTCCCAGGTCCATTTTCTCTGTGGAAACACCACTGCTGTTTCCCACACTCTGCCTCCGTGGTTTTTTACAGGTTCTGCTCTGATCCCTCTTCCTGGTGATCTTCACATGATTTTGTATTTTTACAGCAGTGTGGTCTGAGACCATGGTCTGAGTGGTGTTGCTGTTAGTTTGGCATACAGTAAAACAGGGCCCTGCGTGTGCTAGGCAAGCCTCTGCCATGAAGCTTCAGTACTGGACTCATATGACGCTTGTATGTTCTGTCCTTGCTAGCAAAGTGTTTTACTCTGTGCCGAGGACCCAGGACTTCTTCACGTGTATGTGCGGGTTTAAGCATGTTACCTATATTGCTTACGCCAGGTATCTATAGTGATGTTTTATTTGTATTCTAAGACATAAAGCTTGCCCGAAGATCAGAGTGCAGAGCTATGCCACTAGGTGCCAGGGAGTGATAGCACACACCTTTAATCCCAGGACTCAAGGCCACCCTGGGCTACAAGAGATTGAACCTGTCTAAAATGAGAAAGAGAACTCACACGCAGGTGTTCCCAGCACTGGAAGTCCCACGCCTTAGATCCCAGCACTAGGGAGGTAGAGACAGGAGCGATATG
>NC_022027.1:55317183-55336911 GCF_000317375.1 Microtus ochrogaster | reverse complement strand
GTAGAGGTAAGATCTCTCTAGTGAGTTGGCTGCTTTGCTTTTCTGATCCTCAGCTTGAACCCCAATATCTGCCTCTGGTTTTTTATTATTCATGTTACAGATATCTCTCTACTTTGTTTGGTTCTCAAAAGAAGCACATTACTATCTCATGACTTTATTTGATTTTGGTTTTTTTGAGATAAAGTCTCACTATACTGTTCGGGCTGGCCTCAAACTCACAAAGATCTGCCTGTCTCTGCCTCTTGGGTGTGGAATTAAAGGTATGAACCATCACACCTGGCCCTTCTTACATTTATTTGTCTATTTGCTTGTTTGTTTTTTGAGACAGGGTTTCTCTGTAGCTTTGGAGCCTGTCCTGGAACTCACTCTGTAGACCAAGCTGGCCTTGAATTCAGAGATACACCCGTTTCTACCTCCTGAGTGCTGGGATTAAAGGCATGTGCCACCACCGCCCAGATAAATTCTTAATTTTACTGTTTAATTTTGTGGATATGCAGCAAGTTCTAGCTTTTCTGGAATGTTCGCAGCTCCAATATGCTCTCATGCCCTCGAGGTTCCTTCGGGTGAATACCCAGTTCTTTAATGAATCATTCTTCTCTATTTGGTGTACGCTGTTAACTTTCTTCTCCCTCTATGACAGTGTAATCTTTCTGCTCTCTAGTGTTTTCTTCCCATAGGAAATCTACCCGCTGGAGAACACTATGTACCTCGAGGAGAGGAAAGAAAGCATAGGTGCTAATTAGGTCCTTAGTTTAGGGACCTTCAATGAGGAAGCTGCCATCTAGCGGACGGTGTCTAGCATTACAGTCTAGACTTGACCACTTTGCGCGGGCACGAGGGTCAGGTCGCTTCAGCAGAACCCCACCCTTTTGTATTAAGAGCTCTTGTGGTGTGGGGCAGTGTTCTTAGGCTCCTGCCTCGTCCCCACCTGTCTCAGGTACAACCTGACGTCACTGCCCCGGTCCCATCAGTTACTGGATTTTTACAATTGTTCTTTGATGGCAGACAGTAGCAGTCAAGGACCGCTCAAAGGCAGTGAGATGGGAAAGTGGCCCCATTAATAAGGTTTCTCTGCTCTTCCCAGCTCCGCACAGACCTCTCCTGCCCTGGCCACTGCTGCTTTCCCTCGGGGGCTCATCAGCGTCTCTCTGTCTGTCTGTCTCTCGGGGATGTGCCGCAATCTCTACAGGCTTCTCTCAGATTCAGTATTCTTCCTCCTTTCCCCACGGCTCGGAGAACACGTGGTGCTTTCTAAGCAGGAGTCCCAGCACTCAGCTACCCCACCAGCCTTCCAGAACCTTCTTCAAGAATCCTTCTCCGCTTCCATGTTGAGTGCATCGCCCGTGACATTTCAGGAATGCTTTCTCTTGGTTAGAAAATGCGATCTTCTGAGAAGTGAAAGGCAGGCATGTTCAGATACACGCCTGAGGTCCAGAGTGTTGCGTCCCTCTGCAGGCAGTCCAGGGCTAAGTATGATAACCAAGACATTGCTTTCTATAGTCAGAGGGGATGCTGAGTCAACTATGAAATGTCCATGATGCGGACCAGAGAATCAAGAACCACTAGTGTACAGCTCCTTCTGCCAAAGTCCCCAGTTTCGTGATCCGACCATTCCATTTGGTTCCGGTAATGTAACCGCTTAAGCTCTCTCTGTGCCTTGGGCTTTGCGGTAAGTTGTCCCTCTGCCCTTTGAGCTGAGGTAAAAGTGGCCACCTTCGGGATGGTGACACTACACTTTTCAGGTTGGTTTTGAAGTCCTGGGCTTTCGCAAATACCTCCCAATCCCCACACCCAGAGCATCTGGGTCTTTTCTTTTTGATGCGGGTGCTGCTTTCATCTAGACCAACACTCTGCCATTGAGATTCACTTCCCTAGCGGTGCTATAGGGTTCAAGTGAGTTGGTGGCTGGGAGAGGGTTATTAATAGTAAGCTGGGAGGTGGCAGTCATCTCACGTGGCAAGTGTTACTAATGTATATTTCATTTGGAGAGCTAAAACAGAAAACAAAAACAAAACAAAACAACAACAACAACAACAACAAAAAAAACCCTAAGCAACAAGAACCCAAACCTGAGATTTTATGTCAAGCTCTGGAATTCCTTCTTTTGTAACTTCGGGGGGAAAAAAATCACTTCACCTGTCCGAGATAGAAGGGCGTGGAGGATCTGAAGGGCTCTGCCTCCCTGGCCACTGTAAGATTCGGGTTGTACCATGACCTTGACTCTGCGTCAAAGGGAACAAGAGCAGGAACACCCTGCACGGAATCAAGTCGTTATCCATAAACACTCGCCAGGGGAGTTTGCAAAGACAAGTAAAACCCTGTTCTGAAGGACTAATTAGGCAAGACGTGTATTTGAGTTTGTCTAGAAGTGTCCCTCCCCCAAAGGTTCACTGCTGGGGGCTGATCCTCACCTGGCTGTGCTGGGGTACAGCTTGACCCTTCCTGTCTCCTGACTGCAGTTCTCAGCCACCAGGATGCAAGTCCGCAGCATCCTCGCCACAACAGACTGAGCCCTGAGGCCACCAGGAAAGTAAGTCCGCCCTCATGAACATTGTTCCCAGCAAGCTTCTGGTCAGTCACATTCAAACTAACACAGCATTTATTCTAGGTGTTTCTGTAGGTCGAGGCTGAACACTGAAGAACAAAGGGGTCAGGGAGATGGCTCGGAGGGTAAAGGCACTTGTCATCGAATCTGGCGACCTAAGCATGGTTCCTACATGAGAGAAGGAAAGAGTCAACCCCCACAAGCTGTTCTCTTGCTAATATTTGCACACCACAGTGCGCACTCAGGGGTATGCATGTGGGCGCACACACACACACACTGTTTAAAAACAAAAGAATGAAAGTGTATACACATTCTTTGGGCTGGACTGCCAGGCCTGAGCGGTACACAGGAACTGAAGCCTGACACGGCCTATTCTTCAGAAAAATAAGCCTGCTGAAGACGTGTGCTCAACCGACACTGCTCCCAACTGGTATAGAAACCCAGAGAACACTGTGTCTTTCATCGTTAGCTGTTTTGCATGCAAACAGGATAATAAGTGTTCCTACCAAATAGACAGTCTCCTATGGGCAAAGACAGTAATAGTTTACATAATGCCCACAGGGAAGAGACGTATGTTCGGGTCACTTGAGGGCAAAAAAATTGTCTTCGTTCAGAAGTCAAACAGGCTAGCAGAGGAGAAATTTAAGTTCTAACAGCTTCCAGCTTACGTTGTGTCTGGGGAGGGGTTGTGGTGTGGGAAGTCCAACTCTCCTCGGCCAGATTACCAGTGCCTCAGAGAACACAAGCGTTTTCAGAAGCTTTATTTTGACCAGTTTCCTCCTTCTGGGGCCTGGGGGCTCTCTGATGCCCTGGGTTCTTCAGACTCCTCACAGCACAGAAGCAGAGAATGCTTCTCTCTGACACAGGTCACCTCCGTCCCCAGAGCTCTCCTGTCTCCTCTGGCACCACCCAGGAATGACTGGGAAGAACAGGAAATGTTGCCGTGGTGGGTTGGGTAAAAACACCAAGCAATCTAAGTTCCTATGAACTGTGAACATAGTTTCTTTTCCCACCCTCCCTCCAGTCCAACACGACTTTTAACTCGGGAATCGCAGCAGGAGAGACTGTGATGTGTTCTCAGAGGCAGGCATCTTCCAAGGACACATGACAGACTTTAGTTTTCCGGTGCTGGGAATGGAGCAGAGCCCCAGGCATCCGAGAGAAATGTCTTGTTATAGAGCTACGCCCACGGCCCCACACGTTTCTTTTCTTCATATAAACACCAATCTTCAGCGTGGAGTCTGCCCTCCTGTTAAAAGTTTCCCTCTCGAGCTTTAATCCCAGTCTTCTACATCAGATTGACAGACACATTCTTTTTTATAAACATTTTTTTCTTTTTTTAAATTGATTTTTATTGAGCTCTACATTTTTCTATGCTCCCCTCCTTGCTTCTCCCCTCCTCCTTCAATCCTCCCCCAAGGTCCCCATGCTCCCAATTTACTCAGGAGATCTTGTCTTTTTATACTTTCTACTTCCCATGTAGATAAGATCTATATAAGTCTCTCTTAGGGTCCTCATTGTTGTCTAGGTTCTCTGGGATTGTGGTTTGTAGGCTGGTTTTCTTTGCTTTATATTTAAAAACCACCTATGAGTGAGTGCATGTGATAATTGTCTTTCTGTGTCTGGGTTACCTCACTCAAAATAACACATTCTTAACATTTTCTCAAAAGGGGTCTCAGTAAACACCTTAGAGACACATTCTCCCAAGTAAAGTTTAGGATTCACATTCACCAAGACAGAAACTTGGGTACAAAATTATTCTCTCCAGTTTAAAAAAAAGGAGGTAGGTAGTGCTTCAACAGTAACAAGATAGGGCCTGAAGCCCGCGGAATCCCCCTTTGAAATGTAGGGCTCTGCTGCCCTCTGCTGGCCAGTATGAGATACTGCATAGAGCAGAACGAAATCCCTACAGTATCTGACACACTACACACATACACACACACACACACACACACACACACACACACACACACACCCTGAAGGGCACTGTCCTCACTGTCACCCTGCTATAATAAACACCATAACCAAATATCACCTTGGGGGAAGAAGCAGCACACTTGCCTTAAAGTCCCAATCGCTGTCAGTCACTGGGGAAGCCAGGGCAGGCAGGACCTGGAGGCAGGAATTGAAGCAAAGAGCGCACGGGTTGTATAACCTGGTCTACCTGCCCAGGGTGGAACCACCCACAGTAGGCTGGACCTTCCCACATCAATCATTAATCACGGAAATGCCCCACAGACACCCACAGGTTCATCAGACGGCCGCAAGTCCTCAGCTGGGTTCCTTCCAAGGTGCTCTGATTTGTGTCAAATTGACACAACCCAAACTTGAAATCCTCTCCCCTCAACCTCTCAGTTAACTTCCGTCGTTGTCCTTGATGTCCAAAAGTCTGGGGACAGCAGGCAAAGGACATACAATCGCTGTCCTTGACGGTCAGTCTGATATTTAACATGTTCCAACATGTATGGTTCACATCTGTGAGTGAACACACACACACACATACACAGGGGCCATATCCATCCTACGCAGAAAGAAAGGAGGTGGGAACTTCTCAAGAAAAAACAAACAAACCAGCATCAGTCAGTGAGACAGTGGACAGGCAACTAGGGGAGCAACCCTGAGTCTAAAAGGGCTGGAAAAGGGTCCCTGACAGGGAAGGAAACCCAAAGAACAACGGGACATGATCTTTATGTGTCTTAGTGTAGAAGCCAGTGCTGCCAGACACACCTGGGATGCTCCTAACTTATGATTGCCCCTTGTCTTTAAGATTCCCAAGCCAAGCGCTGTCTGTATGTTGTTCCTGGCTACTAAGCTCCTACCATTATCATCTTGCACATAGTAAGTATTCAGAATAAATAGGAGAACAGACAGATACATCTGAGAAAACTGCCTGTAACAAGATCATTTGGGGTATCCACGTGCGGCATTCCCTGACTTAGAAGATGGAGACCTTCGGGGGAAGCAGAAGTCGGTGAACACAGAAACATCTACCGCGTGTCGGCACATGCTCTGACAAGCTAAATGGGCATGAGGCTTGGAAGTTCTTGGTGGATGGAGGGGTTAGGGGACCCCCTGAGATGCTTGCCGTGAGCAATGAGGCAGGGAGGCCCCTTGTCTTGACTCTGCATCAGGTACTCCTGACACCTGTAACAGAACACTTCAAGTTCAAATTCCCTACTGTGCTGATTATCCAGACCCGTGGTTCTCAACTAAGAGTGATTTTGCCTCCTGGGGGCATTTGACAATGCCTGGACATATTTCTGATGGTTGTAACTACTTCCTACCCCTGGGCTTGGTTAAGTAGAGGCCAAAATGGCCGCTAAAGAGCCTCCAATCACAGGACAAGAGACCAAGAGCCTCCAATCACAGGACAAGCTCTCACAGTGAAGAATGACCCGTCTAAAATGTCGATAGGGCCAAGGCTAAAAACCCATGCCCCAGAATGAGGAATCAGAAAGTGGCTGCAGAGAATGCATACTGCTCTTGCAGAGGACCCAAGTTCAATTCCCGGGGCCTGAGGAGGCAGCTCACAATCACCTGCACTCTTCTGGCCCCTACTGGCATCTGTATCTCATGTGCACACACACACACACACACACACACACACACACACACACACACACACATCTTTAATCAGACAGTACCATACAAACATATTGTTCACTCAAGGTCTCTCTAAGGCAATTAATATGATTATAATAACCATTCAATTATATATAATAACCAACTAGCTACCTCAATGAAGAAGGAATACAACTCGTAATAGCTGTGAGTGAAATTTACACACACAAACACACACACACTTCAAATGTATTAGTCAGTCCTATTCCTCAGTAGTACATATTAAGTCCAGGGTCTCAGGAAAACATTGCTCAAGTCACTTTAAACGGTGAGGTTTGCCTTCTATCGCTGGCCGCTTGCAGTGTGGAACAGGCTCAGCCTCTTCCTCCTGAGTTTGCAATGACACCAATCATATGTTCAGTGGCCTTCAGCTGGCTATGTGTGCTCCCCATAGGAATTTTATAACCAGTAAGAGGAGTTTTATGCAGAATACAAATTGGGAGTATTACATGACTACCTCTTGAGGCTGCGGAGCTGTGCAAACAGCATTGCTTTATCTGACGCGGTGGCTTCGGATTGGTCCGTCTGTTCGCCCCAGGGCTGACTGCAATCACGGCACGGGGACATCAGTGTCGTACCCCAGCTGCTGCAGAAAGCTACAGGAAGAAAGGGAGATTTATGAGTATTTGGGTTCGACTGAACCAAGGATGCAGGAGCTACACAGCAGGGAGCCTGGCGACTCGAAATTGTAGGCATTATGCAAAAAGAAAATGCAGAGTGAGGTGTCCAGGGAGCCCTCCAGCCGCAATAGGGCATCTTCGAAAAATCTCCAAAGAATCAATTTAACAGTTATTAAAGAACACCACCCCATTGTTGCAAACGCTGAACTTTATGCCGCCAGAAGGGATACTGGGATTCTCAGGGAAACATCTGTCATTTAGTAGTGACAGTGACCTCAGCACTGACAAGCAAGTCAAGTCTCCGCTGGGAAGCATGAGTTAACCCTTTGTGGGCAGCCAGGCTGAGAGGACTACCATGAGCAATTATTGATATTCTTGTTTGCCCAAGACCTTTGACGCCCAAGGAGAAAGACTATTGACAATTAGGATTAGTCCTGCTAAATAAGATATTATTTCTTTCCTATTTTATCAAATCAGCAGGTCTTGATTTTGTTAGTTTGGGTCAGAAGCCTACACAGACCTTGAGAAGAAATGAGTGCGTACAATGTAATCATCAGAATAGATTCTGAAAACTCAAGGCTAAGTCGATTCTCTTCAGTAGGATAGCCACCAGTCAGATTCCCATGCCCCTGTAAACAACCTAACGACACTCTAGGGGCCACACATAAAGACGTGAAGGCAGAGAAGGCCGAAGGAGGACTGTCCGGGAAAAGGGAAGGGATTAGAGGTATGGGAGATGAGAGAATAAAGGGGGTGATTACTCTCAAAATATATTACGTGTACATATAAAATGTCAATTAATCCATTCATCATATATATATATGCCATAAAAACATTTAAAAAACTAATTCAAAGTAAGAAATCTCTAAACCCAAATGTCTATACTAATTTTACACACAGATTTGCCAGCCAACACTTGCTTTACTCTTATCTCTGATTACCAAAAGTAAAATAAAATAAACTCTGGTTTTGGGTAACAGTAGAAAAAGTGAAGTAGGAGCAGCCCCGGGCACCTGACAAAACAAGGAGCTTCCTTCTTCGCCTCTTTGGAGAACCCAGCATGAGAGGCTATTTCACCTTCATCTCGCTGATGAGAAATTAGGACGTCTGCTCGCACGCCTTTCGTGAGACAAAAATGACGCTGCAGGTCTGGTAACAAACTGTACATGATGTCATCATAGGAAAGACGCATGGTCACCACGTCAAAGGGAGGTTCCGCTACTTCCGCTCTCGGGCCTGTCAAGCACCAGGACCACGCAGCCAACTGAACGTCCCAGAGGCAAAGCCAACTCAACATACTCCCAAGCTGATTTAGCATCTTCCTCCTAAGTCTAGATCTCTTACCTGGGGAAACAGTCTCAGTATCTCTCTGAGTCTGGAAATAACCAGGGACAATGTAAGGGCTCATGGGGAAATACACAGAAGCTGGTAGAAGTGCTACATTTAAGTCAGTGTTTTCTACTTTATTCATTGTTTTTCTGTCTCAATACACTGCAACATTATTCTATTCATTCAAAATAAAACCAGGAACAGCAGGTTTGGAGAAAAATTCCCCATCCAGATGTAAGCTCCCTCATCAGCGTCGAGCACCATTTGTTTATCCGTTCAGACATTTTTCCTATGAATAAACTATCTTTTCAGGCTGTTATGCAAACAGCTTGGATTTTGTGTATTTATACATGTATAGAGTTTCCCAAATGGGATTCTAGTATACAGTGCCACTGGCTTTTTCTCTCCCAGGTCAGCATATGCAGCCCACTTCTTTCCAGTGGCTGGAGCATGCCTGTCCCATCACTTAGCCATTGTTCTCACTGATGAGGCTATTTCCAGCTTCCTGTCACTACCGGGAGCACTGTGAAGACCAGCCTCGCAGAGATTTCAGCAATTCTTAAACCAGTGCCCGCCCCCCACCCCATTTGATCATTTCTGGTGCTGGAGGCGATCCTGCCAGGGATGACGGGGCGGATTTCTTTTATGAAAAGCGGCGCACCATCTTCCTGTCAGAACAAAAAAGCATTTGCTTCAGTATAGCTCCCGTACCTTTTCGATTGGAAGCTAACAGTTCCCCTCATTCCTAGGTCTTCAGACCTTAGAATTTCAGCAACTGTGTCCTCTTTGCAGACACAGCTAAATCCAAACTGCCCACTGCATCTGGGAAAGGACGCTTCTTCACCAACAGAGGCCATTGTGGATCTCTGATCTACTGGAGTCAATGATTTAATAAACTCTTGTGGCTCACCTGCATTTGCAAACATTCCTTCTGTTACCCTTCCATTTCCTTATGCTGTCTTTCGCCCTCCAGCACCCATTCCTGCCACCCTTAGGCTAAACTCAAACTCACAAGCTAGGCCCTTGACACTCCTTCCCCAGCCCCCCAAATGCTACATTTACAGCTGTAGACCATGCTGTTTAGCTTCTGACTAACTTTAATGTACCAAATCCGTCACTTTTTCCTTAGGACTTCTGGGGTGTGGATCTTGCCTAGAAAATTCTGTTCCGAAACCAGAAGTGACTTTGAGCACTGTTGTGTGCCCCTCCATCCACTTGAAATTTCTGTGCATTGTGTGCAATGTCTTTAGCTCCTTCACTAGCTGTTTTCCCCAATGACTCTAACATACCACTGATGTGCGTCTCTGGAAGTTCTTTGCTGCACTGTTTTCTATGAAATAGAAACTCCTTGTCCTCACTGCTTTGTAAGCTGCCTTTGCACGCGGATTCCTGAGCCAGCTGCAACTGCATTGACCTAATGGCGCTGCTGTCTGTCCTTCCTACAGAACTTCCTGTGCAGCCAGCCACTGCCTCCGAATCGAAGCATCCCTTCCTACAGAGAGGGCTTTAAGACTCAGCAAGCATAGGGAGCTCAGAATCTTACACGATTCACAAAGTCTCTCCCCCGGGTTATGTGACAAGCAGTTTATGGGCAGATGTGCTGTACCAAGGAGCCAAGAGGTTATGCAGGAAACTCCAGGGATGCAGATTTCTTGAGTGGCCACCATGCTGGGGTGCACTTTCTGGTGAGGCAGCTGCCTTTGAGTTATGCTTTGGTAAGTGACCCCAACAAACTCACTGGTTCACTAAGCTAGAGTGGGTGAAATCACTTCTGGATCTGCCTGCAGTGCCCTAAATGGCATTTACACAACAGAACCCCCAGCTTTCCATCTGAAACCCCACCCTTCCTGGAAGCTAACTGGAAGTTCCCAGGGCTGCTTTAATCAGTAGGACTGGTACAGAGCAGTTCCAGGGCTGCTGTGAGGCAGAACCGAGCAGCCTCCTGCCTTCCCTCCTTCTTCCCTGGGTAGCTAGGCTCGAGGGGGCTGCCTGTGACATGGTGACGTGCTCAGCGGCCCTGCATCAGTTGTTCAGATTTAAGACCAATGTTCATGCGTGTATTTGCCACCACTCGTGTGCTTGGTGCCAGAGGCCAGAAGAGGGTGATGGATCGATCCCTTAAAACTGGAGTTAGACAGTTGTAAGCTACATTGTGGGTGCTGGCAACCCACAGCAGGTCCCTTTCAAGAAAAGCAAGACACTTCAACCTTCCATAAGCCACTGTTATTTATAACTTTTATCCATAGCCTATATTAGAACTGGAATGTAAATTGTTTAATCTACTTGAAACAAACTGACATATAAACAATCATTTTTTTAATTAGAAAAATCATTTATTTCTGCTCCTTTCATACATCATATTGTCCAGGAAACAGTCTCCTGTGTGTGTCTGAAATGGCAGAGTGCCACACACACCGTTTAAAGGAAAAGCACCGCTGGAGGAACTGACCAGTTGTCCAAGAATCTCAGCTCTCATGATATACTTCTCAATTTGTATTAATTTCTCAAAATCAGAAATATCATGTCCGAAAAATAGGGGGGTTGTAAAAAATAATCACTTTATTCAATACCAACGTATTAGAAATAGAGTCTATTTTCTTTAGGAAATAAAAAACTAAAAAGACAATGCCACTTAACATAGTTGGTACAGACTAGGTCACCAGAAAAATACTGTAATGAACTTGTCTCTGATACATCAATTCCAGTCCTAGCTGTCATATGCTCAGCGCTGCTTCAACTCTGCTCTTCACTCTTCTCCATGCCACAAAAGGGAGTGGCTCAGCCTTAAAAGTTTCACTAACAGGAGCCAATCCAGGATTCACTGTTTCTTCTCAAAAGGCACTGACCCATCAGGTTGCCCGGCAATTTCATTCTCATGAATACTCCAGCCATGAAGAAACTCAGCAGGACACAAAGCCAATGAAGAGAAGAAGAAACCTATTGAGTTTTAGAGTATTTGGAGCATTGGAACGGTCCAGAATTATGAAACCTAAACCTCCCATTGTGAACAGGAAGCTAGATGCAAGCCCTTTCATAATATACTGTCCGTTTACTCTGCAAGCCAAGAAAGCTACGGGTCTCTGATGTCCACGTTCATCGTCCTTGAGCCAACACTTGGAGGTTCAGCAATGACATCATAGATTATTCCTCCAGTAATGAGGAAGTAAGACACCACCACCAGGGTGTACACCATCATGGCTGACGGCATGCACATGCAGGGCGGCTTCTTTAGCTTCAGGTTGGGGCATTCAAGTACTAAAAATGGGACTTGGTACAGAGTCTCTATGTCAGCGGCAGCACGACAAGCCCTCTGGCCTCCAGCCTCCCGTGCTGCCCGGAAACACAAACCATCATTTTCTAATAGATAGAAATATGAACTAGGCAGTAATGGTGCACATCTTTAATCCCAGCACTTAGTAGGCAGAGGCAGGCAGATCTCTGAGGTTGAGGCCACCCTGTTCTACAGAGTGAGTTCCAGGACAGATTCCAAAAGCTACAGAGAAACTCTGTCTCACAGAGAGGAAAAAAAAAAAGAAATACAGGTTGTTTTGTCTACTCAAGTATTTCATATTCTCCATTAAAATATGTAGTGTGAGAATCAAAAAACAGAAACAAAGAAAACAATAAAAGAATCAATGAGACAAAGAAGAGGTTCTTTGAGAAAAATCAGCAAAATAGACAACCTTTATCCAAACTAACCAAAAGGCAGAGAGAGAATATCCAAATAAACAAAATCAGAAATGAAAAGGGGGACATAACATCAGACATGGAAGAAATCTGGAAAATCATCAGGTCATACTTTGGAAACCTGAACTCCAAAGAATTGGAAAACAAAGGAAATGGACAATTTTCTGGATAAATATCACTGACCAAAATTAAATCAATACCAGATAAGTAAATTCAACAGACCTATAACTGCTAAAGAAATAGAAACAGTCATCAAAAGTTTCCCAATGAATAAAAGCCCAGGACCAGATAGTTTCAGCTCAGAATTCTACAAGATTTTTTTTGTTTTTATTGAGCTATATATTTTTCAGTTTCTTTATACAGTAGATTACATTGACAGATTTTTGTGTGTTGAATGATCCCTGCATCTCTGGGACAAAGCCTACTTGGTCATGGTGGATGATTTTTCTGATGTATTCTTGGATTCGCTTAGCCATTATTTTATTGAGTATTTTTGCATCAAAGTTCATGAGTGTGATTGGTCTGTAATTCTTTCTTAGTAATGTCTTCATGTGGTTTGGGTATCAGGGTAATTGTAGCCTCGTAAAAAGAGTTTGGCAACATTCTGTTTCTACTGTGTGGAACAATTAGAAGAGTTTTGGTATTAGTTCTTCTTTGAAAATCTTGTAAAACTCTGAGACTCTATCTTATACCTGTAAGAATGGCCAGGATCAAAAATACTGATGACAACTTATGCTGGAGAGGATGTGGAGTAAAGGGAACACTCCTCCATTGCTGGTGGGAGTGCAAATTGGTACAGCCTCTTTGGATATCAGTATGGTGATTTCTCAGAAAATTAGGAAACATCCTACCTCAAGACCTAGCAATTCCATTTTGGGGTATATACCCAAAGGATGCTCAATCTTACCACAAGGACATGTGCTCACCTACGCTCATAGCAGCATTGTTTGTCATAGCCAGAACCTGGAAACAACCTAAATGCCCATCAACCGAAGGATAAGGAAAATATGGTAATTTACACAGCAAAACAAACAAAAACATTATGACATCTTGAAGTCTGTCAGTAAATAGATGGATCTAGAAAATGCCATATTGAGTGAGGTGACCCACACCCAGAAAGACAAATCACATGTACTCACTCACAAACGGATTTTAGACATAAAGCAAAGAAAATCCGGCTTACAATTCACAACCCCAGAGAACCCAGACAACAAAGAGCTCCCCAAGAGAGACATGCATGGATCTAACTTACATGGGAAGTAGAAAAAGACAAGATCTCCTGAGTGAATTGTGATCATGGGAGAAGATAGAAAGGGAGGGGTAGTGTAGGAGGTCCTTCTGTTTATGTGTTGCTTTCATTGGTTATTCAATAAAGAAACTGCTTGGCCTGATAGGGCAGAACTTAGGTAGGCAGGGAAGACAGAACTGAATTCTCAGAAGAAGAAAGCAGAGTCAGAAAGCAGCCATGGAGACGCCAGGTCAGACATGCTAAATCTTTCCCAGTAAGCCACGACCTCGTTGTGAACACAGATTAATAGACATGGGTTAAATCAGGATGTGAGAGCTAGGCAATAGGAGGCTAGAGCTAATGGGCCAGGCAGTGTTTAAATGAATACAGTTTTCGTGTGATTATTTCGGGTGTAAGATAGCCGGACAGCCAGGACAACAAGCAGCCCATTCCTCCTGTTACAGAGGGGGCAGGAAGGGAAAGGACCGGAGAAAAATATATAGCTCAATAAAAACAATTTAAAAATATGTAGCCTCTTTCATGACTCATCCTTCCTTCCAGCTCATATCTGTAGCATGGAGTTTACATTTCTGTTGTAAATGGAACTTTAAATTTTCCTCAAACTACCTTTTTGATCTTTGAAACAAGGTTTCTCTGTGTAGCTCTTGCTGTCCTGGAACTTGCTCAGTAGACCAGGCTGAGCATGAACTCACAGAGATCTGCCTGCCTCTGCCTCCCAAGTGTTAGGATTAAAGGCATAAGCCATCACTGCTGCTTCAAACAATTAATCTATCAGTAATAGTTTTTCAACTGATATTTGGTGATGTTGCCTCCATAATCATCCTGCCTGAAAAGTCCACAGCGTCTTTCCCTAACATTTCTCAGGTTAGGTTAATCTCAGCAGCATAGTCATAATGGTTCAGAAAAGCCATACTTGTCCCCACACACGTGTGTGTGTGTAGGCACATGGAGGGTGAGGGCTGGCTCCTGTGGAGGCCCAAGGTTACCATCAGTCACTCCATCACGCTCATCTTATTCTTTGGAGCAGGGTCTCTCACTTGTCCACACAGGTAGTCTGGGCTCACCAATTAGTTCCTAGGATCTCATCGGCACTTTAGAGTGCTGGATTTATAGGAGGCTGACACACACAGCAACTGTTCACACAGCTGCTGGGAACCAAGTCTGGTCCTCATTCTTAGCCAATGGTTTACACACTGTGCCATTTCCCTAGTCCTCGAAAATTTAGTTTCAAAAGTTTAATTTTGGCTGGGATGTGGCTCAGGAGCTATGAGTGCTTACTACACAAGCATAAAAACCTGAGTTCAAATTTCTAGAACATAAACATCCAAGTGTGGGCACACACAGGCTGTAACTCCAACACTGTGAGGGACAGAGACAGGAGAATCTCTGGGGCTTACTGACTACCCCCCTAGCCTCAGCTGCAGTGAGATCCTGTCTCAGGGAAACAAGGCGAGGCATGAGAGCATCCCACATGTATGTGGGAGCTGTGGATGTGCACAGACATGTAATACTCACATGTCTACAGGTGCTCAGACATTCATCAACTTAGTGTTTTACGTTAGTTGACCATTCGATGCCTCAAACTTGTAAGAAGTTAACTTCATTAACTAGTTGTCACCTGTTATGAAACTGTGGGACTCCTAGCAGTGGGAGCAGGGCTGGTTTTTAGGTTCTGTTCCTCATATTAGGCTGCATGCCCAGACTTGATACAATGGGAGGAGCTTAGCCCCACAACTTGATATGCTTTATTGATACCCATGGGAGGCCTGCCCCTTTCTGGACAGAAACAGAGGAGTGGATTTGGGGAAGGGGATGGAGGTAGGAGTGGGAAGAGAGGAGGGAGGGGAAACTGTAGCCAGGATGTAAATAAATGAATAAATTTCACCAAAGTTTCCCAAACCCAAAAACCAACCTGTATCATTGACTTAAGAGTACAGCTCCTGATCACTAGGACCATGACTTCTCAGTTGTACAGAATGCCATCTCTGAAGACAGTAACTTAAGCAGGCCAGTGTCCTGGACTCTTGATGAACATGTGGCTACAGCTCATTTTGTTTTTAAAGAAAAGAATTGGAAAGAGTAAAGGAGAAACAATTCATTATTTTTTAAAAAGCAGAAAGCTTGTCTCTTGGTTCTCTGGGTAAACAGACACGACAAAAGAGCACACATTATTTGTATTAAATTGTATTTTCAGGAAGATTCCAAGGTTTGACATAGGCACAGAGAAAAGAACGAACTAAAGCTAGTATAAACAAGTTCCATTACAGACTGACCTCTGAAATGTGTTAGAAAATACACAGTAGTCACGCTCACTTAAAATACTTGTGAGCTAAACTCATACATTAAGGCAGATATTGATTTTTAAATACTCATTTAACTGATGAAATGTTTCATCTGCAATCAAAAGAGAAAGTTTTGGTTTAAAAAAAAGAAAACATTTTATTGCTACAAAGGTAACTGTACACAAAAGTTGTTAAGCCATCTTAATGCTGTTATTCAATGTAAAAACAAAACAAAAGAACAAAAAACCCACAATCAGGACAAAATACTTGCCCAATCCATCTCTTCTAGAGTAAGAATTCAAAAACTGAATGCACACTTAAAGGTTCACTCCCAAGAGCAGCATTTAAGTTAAATTGATTACAACAGATAGAGGAACAACACATATCTATTATCCTGAACACCAATACAGTAATAAGAATTAAGCTTAAAAATCATACAAACAATTTATCATATCTAAGTTTGGTATCTATAAAAACTAAACTGAAATCATCTTAACTTCATTTTATTAAACAAGTGCCAAACATTTAGAAATTATACAAAAAAAATTTTATAGGTGGAATGCATGCAACATGGTATCAATTAATATCATAATCTATTAAATGCCTTCTCTTTTCTACAGTAGGGCAGGTGTAAAGCTCCACTCAGGTCTAACACACTACACCTGACTGTGCTCACACTGCTCAGCAGGACAGGTGGCAGACTCCTCCTTCCTCTCCTCCTCCTCATCCTCTGCTTCTCCCACGTTCTCATCATCCCCTGATTCTGCTGTTCCCTCCCCTCCCTCTAGATCTCCTTCTCCCTCCACTACTCCAGCTTCCCCTCCTTCCTCTTCTTCTTCCACCTCTTCTGTTTCCCCCACTTCCTCTACTTCTTCATCCTCCTCCCCCTCCTCCTCTTCTTCCTCGTCCTCTTCTTCAATGGGTTCATCAATCTTCTCTTCATCCTCTTCATCTCCTTCTATCTGCTGATCCTGAGAATGATCTTGAATTTCAAAAGGATTCTCCCCCTAAACGAGAGAAAGTGGCACTTACAGTCAACACATTTGTTTTTCTATCAGTGATACTTGCTATGTCATGAAAAAAATAGTATTTGAAGTTCATTTTACTTTATGAGAAGCATATTATATACTTTTAAGTATCTACTTCATCCCAATGTGAGTATATAATTTATTAGTTATTTTACATACCATAAATTAGAACACTTGGAAAGTCAAAATTTTGAACTGAATTCCTAAAATCATACATCGAAGCAGAACTGTGTGTTGTAATACAAACAGCAGCTGATGCAGATGATCTGCTCAAATACACCTACTCAATGTGCTTCTCTCTGAGGTCTCTTCAGAACTCAGTAAGAACCAAGTATCTCGATTTGGTCACTAGGTATCATGCCTTACATATTTACACTTCTAAAAACTAGACAAACATTTATTTGACAAACATTCACGGGTACAACTTTATCGTTTTTATTACTTTTATCTCCTGGGTGTGTGTGTACACAAACATGTGCGTGGAGCACAACCAGCAGAAATAGGATTTCTCCTTCCAGAGTTCAAGGACTGAATGCTGGTCAACAGGCTTGAGGGCAAGTGCCTCTACCTGACTGCGCCACCTCCTCAGCCCTACAATTTTATCTTAGTGATATTTATTTGGGTTAGGTCTCCTATAAACTGGTCATACTGGAAGACTATAGAATAAGGGAAATAAAGAGGCAGTGAAGCTTATTAAGCAGAATCCACTAGGGCTGGTGCTACCTTGTAAGATGGATCACAGATGTGGGACATTAACAGAAGAGGTGCATTACGATGGGGAGACAGAAGTGGGTGGGTATGCCACACACAACTAGAAGCTGAGGTCTGAATGTTTAATAGGCACCTATAAATTTTGAGCTCAAATAGAGTGCTCAAGTGAAATATTTACATTAATAGATGACTTGCATTAAGCCGACAGTGGAATTAGCGTCCCACATGGGACAGCCTAAAGTGGACTACAGGAATAAAACACTGAAGCAGCCTGTACAGGAGCAGGAGTAAGAGAAGCAGAACACTATCTGCCAAAATCATAGCTTAAAGAAAAAATGATAAATGAGTAGTGTTAAACAGTAAAACAGATAAAGAGTCCATCATTATTAACAACGAATGAAGAAGGCTCCTAAGTATTTAGTTTTGCATGTTTTAAATAAAAAGACCTTAATTTTTGTGTGTTTGTATATTGTGTGCATGTATGTTCAAGTGTATGTGGAAGTCGGAGGACAACTTCTGGTGTCATTCCTCAAGACAGACTGTCTGTGCACCATGATTTCTGAGGCAGGGTCTCTCCGTAGCCTGAGGCTTGCCAATTAGGCTAGGCGGGCTCAGAGAGTCCCAAGAAGGACTCTCCTGATGGAGAAAGGTCATTGGCTAATAAAGAAACTGCCTTGGCCCATTTTATTGGTTAGAACATAGGTGGGTGAGTAAACAGAACAGAATGCTGGGAGGAAGAGGAAGTGAGCTCAGACTCGACAGCTCTGCTCTCTAGAGAAGAGGCCTCGCTCCCTTCTCCCGGACAGACACGCGCGATGAAGCAAGCCGCCAGGTCAGACATGCTGAATCTTTCCCCGGTAAGATCGGTGCTACACAGTTTATTAGAGATGGGTTGATAGGGATATCAGAATTAGCCAGTAAGGGCTAGAGCTAATGGGCCAAGCAGTGTTTAAAAGAATACAGTGTCCGTGTAATTATTTCGGGGCATAAGCTAGCCAGGCGGCCGGGGTGCTGGGGACGCAGCCCCACCGCTCTTATTACAACACTCTCCTATCTCCACCTCCCCAGCACTAGATAACAAACAAGCATCCCCATGCTCAGCTTTCTTAAATGGGTTCTGGGGCTCAAACTCAGCAAGTGGTTTACCAAACGAGCTAAGTCTTAAGCCCCAGTAAGTTGATTTTAAAGCACTCTGGTGACTGACCACTGATAACTCTAAGTCTGAGGAGGAGTACAGCCATGGCAGCTGTCTAAGGACACGTCTCTATCACTTGATGGACCCACTTCCTATTGAGCTGACAGAAGGCACACAGGGAAAGAAAGTTGTCAGCGCCTGGAGCTCTTTTTTACCAATAGTAATGTCTAGTCATTCAGAACTTCTGATCAAAATCGCCAGGTAGAAGCCTAGTAAGAAACACTTCAGGAGCTGGGCAGTGGTGGCACTCACCTATAATCCCAGCATTCGGGAGGCAAAGGCAGGTGGATCTGTGAGTTCGAGGCCAGCCTGGTCTACAGAGTAAGTTCCAGTACACCCAGGACTATACAGAGAAACCCTGTCTTGAAAAAAACAAACCAAAAAGAAAAAAAAAACAAACAAAAAATAGAAAGAAAGGAAGAAAAGAAAGACTTCAGGGTATACTAATTTGAAAAGCTTGGGAAATTTATTCAGAAGGTCTTTAAAAGGACTTGGGTAGTTTTCTACTTAACCACACCTTTCAAAAACACCCTGATGATACTCTTCCAGGCGAGAACTATTCAGTTACAGCACATCATAGGAAGTGAAGAGCCTATGGCAGGGTAAGCTATCTTTTGAAGTATGGTAAGAAAAGGTAGTGAAAAATGCAGGAGCCAGAGTCCAGGAAAAATGAGGTCACTGTTTGGTTTAGGAAAATCCTAAGCAACATAAGATCCAAAGGGAGTGGGAAAATGATGAAACCAGACCCCCAGTGAAGGAGAAAATAACAAAAGTGAGGGACCATATATAAATATACACATAAATCTATGGTAGAAACTCACGTTGCTCTCTATCTCCCTAATGCAAAAGAACACGGAAGTGGGGAGAATCAGGATGAAAACCTGGGCAATGTGAAAGAGGGAAGATTTGAAGTAGTAACTATGAAAGGCCCAAGACAACCTTAAAGAAGAAAAATCAGACAAACGGGTTGGGGAAATAGCTCAGTCATAGAGTGTTTGCCACATAAACATAGGGACCTTGGTTTGAGCCTCAGAACTCAAATTTAAAAGGCAGGTCTAGTAACACGAGCTTATTATCCCAGAGTTGAGAAGGTAGAAACATCAGTCTCGAGAAATACGCAAGCCCCAGACCAATCACAGGTCCTGTCCCAAAAACAAGGTGGATGGCTGCTCCTGAGGTGACATGTTCAAGGTTGTCCTCTGGCATCCACATCCACATCACCGGAAGCATGTACAATCTCACATACAACACACGTGAGTAAAACTAACATTCTGATCTTTTCTACCCGTCACTGCTCTACAGTGATGGAAAAAAATCTGCTCCCCTGTCCTTTGATTCCAATAATTAAGAGAAACAATATGCTACCTATAAGCAAAATAGTAAGTTTAAAGTTCTTCCCAGTGTGTGGTACTGTACTTATTTTATTTTATTTATTTATTTTTTTGTTGTTTTTCGAGACAG
>NC_022027.1:55316390-55317003 GCF_000317375.1 Microtus ochrogaster | reverse complement strand
AAAAAAAAAAAACCACTTCCTAAGAAGCTTTTGTTGCAGAGCTGGAGAGATGGCTCAAAAGTTAAGAGCACTGGCTGCTCTTTCAGGAGTCTTGAGTTCAATTCCCATCAACCACACAGTGGCTCACAACCATCTACAATGAGATCAGGTGCCCTCTTCTGGCCAGCAGGCATACATGCAGGCAAAACACTGTATACATAATAAATAAATAAATCTTTTAAAAAAAAACTCAAGAAAAAAACCCTGCTTTTGTCAGAAGTCTTACCTTAACAAAGCGCTCGTACCTCGCCTTGACAATTGGATTATTTAAGATGCTTGTAGCAGTTAGCACACTTTCTCTTTTTATTTGTTCCTTATAAGCCTGGAAAAACAGGACACAGTGAGACACTGGAAAGTTTAGAGATGTAAAGTGGTATTTTACACTTAAGTCCCTAGATTTAAATGACTTTTTATAAAAAGTTAAGCTATGAATAACTATAGCGACTGTGCTTGTAACCTAAATCATTCAAGAATTAAGACCATGAATTTTCATAAGCCAGTAAAAACATAGCATTTCCAGGTGAAAGTCTATCAAATTTTGTCAAAATAATCCAAAAATAACCAGTCTTCTTCC
>NC_022027.1:55298917-55315881 GCF_000317375.1 Microtus ochrogaster | reverse complement strand
AGAGGAGAAAGGGTAACAGCGTGTGTACCAGCAGACAGCACGGCTCAGTGTGTCAGCCTTGGGTGTGTGGGATTCACTTCACTATAAAACAGAAATTTAAGACTCAGGTCTCTTCTATTTAAATTTAATCTTAAATCATTAATTTTAAGTTTTTAAATACATTTTACATAAGAACACACTTCCTGCAATATAAGCACTCATGTCTCTTGAAGGAAAGCCAACTAGACCAAGCCCAGCATGAAGAGCAGAAATGTAAACTGAGAACAGGCAGGCAGGCAGGCAGGTGCTCAGGGATGTTCTATTTTGAAGTCATAATTAATAAGCACTAATGCATTTTCCAAAACCATGAGAAAAATAAACGAGTTGTAATAAATGCTGAATCTTTAAATATATTTCTCCAGCTACCAGAAAAATAGGCCAGTCATAATAAAAACTTCCTTTCCAATTTGTTCTAACGCATACATGTTCACAAAACCATTTTGTAGCAACTTAAAAAAATTTAAAAAAACAGCTAAACTCTGGTTTCCTGAAGGCTCACCATCACCACCCACTGTCTTACCGGGCACCACAGGTTAGTTAACTGAACCCTTAAACAACAGTGCCAGTCTCAGCTCACAGACAGGGAAAGTTCGATAAGGAACTTGTTCAGGAGCCGTGACTGCAACTGTGACACGGCTGCCTCCCGGCAGACATGCAGCTGCTCCCATTTCAGATTAACAGCACAGGATTATGAAACGATGGCCAAAGGATAATTTTTAAAAGCTTACCTGCTTCCCTTTGACATGGTCAGGAGACTTTAGGTGCTGCTGGACGGAGCTATGGAAGGCAGGGATGTAGACGCTGCACGCACTACAGTGAACAGTCTCGACTTTCATCATGTGATCGTCTGCAGTGACACCTGCAGAACAAGCGCGTTAGGACACGCCCTCACACTCTTAGTTTTGACAAGCCAGGACCTTACTCATTCATCTGCATTCCTGACACCAGAAGGATCGGTGCATGTAGGCTCATGTCAAGTTCTTCCTCACATCTCATAGGGAGTTAACGGTAGTTGTGGATACTGTAAACCAAACTCCAGTCCTCTGCAAGAGCACCTGTTTCTTCACTGCGACATCAACTCTCCGGCCCACATCAGTCTCTCATCGGTTATTCACCTATGCTTACAACTCTGTTAGTCCATAGCCTCAAAAAACAAAGCTAAATGGATGCTATTTTCAGTAAAATAAGTTTCCGTTGTTATAAACATGAGTGGGCAGGAAAAGCAAAAAGATGTATAGTATAGGCCTCAAGCTGTTGCGACCCCAACCCATAAAATTATTTTATTGCTGCTTCCTGACTATAATTTTGCTGATGTTGTGAAGTGCAATGTGAACACTTCTGAGACAGAGGTTTACCAAAGAGCTGGAGCCGCAGCTGAGAACAGCTACTCTACAGAGAAGAAGAGGAGGTAACTTCAAGTCATAATAAACTTGTAGGCATGGAAATAAGAAGTTAGGAAGTCTGTTTTGATAAACCAGTCAGAGCTATAGCAGGTACAGCTGTGAATTGCATCAATCTCAAAGGTCTCAGGTTATGATACATAAAATACAAATGTAAAGTTACAAAACAACTTGACTACTCACCTTCCATAACATCCTTTTCAATTATTTTGTAAGCTTCTGGGTGATTAAGTGTCTGTTGCTTACGAATAGAAGCTTTTTTAAACTTATTCACCATACATTCCTAGAAAACAAACAACGCAAACTGTGTCAAGCAGACCACCACTGCTCAACACCACACTCATCCTGTGGGGAGCACTAGCAGTGCAGGTGTCTCTGTCTGCAATACCTAATTTCCTTTCACAAGAAACCCACAATTTACTTAAGAGACTATCATGAAACACTAGCAAACTGCTTCACTTTCAAAATATCTTCTGGGCACCTGGAGAAGGATTAGAAGCTGCAGTGACCTAGGCTAAGTGGCTATGTCATAAATGACAGAGAAGAACTGTTATAGGATACTCACAGCAACACATTTTAACAAAGGACATAATTCTGCTGGATACAAAAGTCTGAGTGAACGCTGTACTGTGAACTCTTTACCAGATCAGATTAGCTTTGTGCAGTCAGCTCGAGCCTCTTTTTTAGTTTGTTTGTTTCGAGACAGGGTTTCCCAATAGCTCTGGAGTCTGTCCTGGAACTTACTCTGTAGACCAGGCTGGCCTTGAACTCACAGAGATCTGCCTGCCTCTACCTCCTAAGGGTTGCTTAGATTAAAAACATGAGCCACCACTGCCCGGCTTCGAACCTCTTGCAGTATCTTTTTGTTTGTCCCTTCAAATCCCCAAAGTATCTATGCATTCTTGGCATTTCCATCTAAACAGACTATCTGTGCACCTGTGAACATGTTTTATTTTCAATTACAGTTGGTTCATTAACAATAAAGCTTGGGGTCTTCAAAATAATCTATTAAATTGATAACTACACAAAAAAAAAGACACCAGACAGATGCCCGCCTCTCTGGCTCAGAATTCTGACTTTGATACCTATGACAAGGTCATTTAGCTTCTATGGACATGACCTTTCAATCATTACTGGGGGGGGGTGTTATAGAAGCTCATCCGAAATGAAGAATTCACGAAGATCATACTCCCAGGCACACAGTGAACTGTGCAGGAATGACAGATAGATCCAAATCATACAATGACTAAAGGAATTTTCTGACAATTTTCTCAGAAATGACTATGAAAAATAAATTCTCACACTACAAATCCAAATTCTAAAATAGAATTAACAACTAATTAATTTTAACCACTTTCCTTAGATGAGTAATTATTAAATTTTTAGAAACATAAAAAGGTGAAAGAAATTATAAAAAATGAAATAAATTCAGATCAAATAAAATGCTTCTCATTTCAAAAACCCCTACTTACATGTAAAAATTCCATAACTACTTTATCAAATTTGGTTTGTTTCTGGATATGATCTAATGTTTCCTGGTGTGAAGAACTTTCCAGATGCAGTTCAATATCTTTTTCTTCAAAGGTTCGAAATTTACAAAATGAACATGTGAATGCCATTCTACAAAGAAAAGAAATTTTCTTTAAGTATTACCTTATTCATTTAGATCTTCTAAAACTAATTTTAATGTCTGAAACAACTTTCTTTCCATTTTAGAACTCTTAAATTTAAGGCAGAGGAAAAGCTAATATTTCTTTAAGTACCTATGGACAGCATAGTCACTAAAGTACTTTGTGTTTTAAACCCCTGGGTATAAAAAGAACCAATAAGGTAATGACCTCAAGCCTTGCCCATTCAAAAGCGAAAGTTAATGTAAAGCAGCATTAAGTTCCAAAATATCACACAAATTTTACACTTTGGCCCATCCTCAATTTTCTAAACCATCCACAAAGCCAGGTAAACACAAAACTATCCAATCCCAGGGAGCTTTGGGGATACACAGTCCCCCAACAGCCATCAGGATAACTGACAAGCCTAGACTGCACAAATATATGTTATTTAGAAGATGAAAATCCATCCAGAATTAATTCCTCTATAACTTTCCTACTTTCTTTTTTATTAGATATTTTTCTTTTACTGTTGAGATTATAATTATATCATTTACCCTTACCTTTCCTTCCTCCCATAAACCCCTCCTTACTCTTTCAAATTATGGCCTCTCTTTTCATTAATTATTATATACTGTTATCTGCATATATATACATGTATATGTACTCACACACATATATATTTCTAAATATATATGTGTTTATATATAATAATAACCTCAGTCTGTATAATGTTTCTTGTATATATATTTAGAGGACTTATCATTAGGTATCAGATAATCAGATGATCTGTTTTCCCTGAGGAAGAGGGACCACTCCTCCATTGCTGGTGGGAGTGCAAAATGGTACAGCCCCTTCGGATATCATTATGGCGATTACTCAGAAAATTAGGAAACATCCTACCTCAATTCCACTTTTGGGTATATATCAAAGGATGCTCAAATGTACCACAAGTACATGTGTTCAGCTATGTTCATAGCAGCATTATTTGTCATAGCCAGAACCTGGAAACAACCTAAATGCCCATCGACCGAAGAACAGATAAGGAAAATGTAGTACATTTACACAATGGAGTACTACACAGCAGAAAAAAATAATGACATCTTGAAATTTGTGGGCAAATGGATGGAGCTACAAAACATCATTTTGAGTGAGGTAACCCAGACCCAGAAAGACAAATATCATATGTACTCACTCATAAGTGGTTTTTAGAAATAAAGCAAAGAAAAACAGCCTACAACTCACAATCCCAAAGAACCCAGACAATGAGGACCCTAAGAGACACACACATGGATCTAACAGATAACATACATGGGAAGTAGAAAAAGACAGGATCTCCTGAGTAAATTGGGAGATGGGGACCTTGAGAGGATAGAGGGGGAGGGGAGGGCAGAGAAAGGGAGGGGAAGCAGAGAAAAATATATAGCTCAATAAAAACAATTAAAAAAAAGAAGTATAAAAAAATGGATTCCTCTCAACCTACCTAACTAGCAGGTAAAGTCACAGATCTTAGAAGAGAACCTACAACCACCACTTTACTAAGCCAGCATAACCCTAACTACATCCTATCTTTAGATCCACAAATAAGTGATAGTCCTCATCCCTGAACAGAAGCCATTACAGAAAACCACACCCAATAACAGCACAGTGCTGTGGAGCCCAGTCCTCTGATATCTACAAGAATAACTCCCACATCCAAGGCTCAGGGATCAATCACTGTGGAAGAGTGGAGAGATTCTAACAGTCAGAGGATCGGGGAGTTTGCTGTGAGACTGTTTTTCCTACTAATGTCAGAAGCTACACCACCATGTTTCACCAACATGACTGCCTAAACACGAGCTCAACAAAAGGACAACAGACGACATGCCAAAGTAGAAGAAGGGAAGACAACTTTCCCACTTTCTGTGTATGCTGTTATTTCTTTTTCCTTACAATATGACAGCAGTCTCCTACCTGGGTTCTGACTCAGTTTCCATTTTCCAGGGATATTTTCACACCACTACTAGATTTATTTGCTGAGTTTATTTGGGAGTTAACTGCTCAGTTTATATCTCTCTCCATTTGTGATCTTGGGCAAGTCATTGAACTCTCTGGCCTCAGTCTTATGTTAATGCAGTCTTAGATGTCACATGGAGCCTAAGAAGCTCCTGTCACCTACCTGGCGGTGTTGGTGACGCACGCCTTTAATCCCAGCACTAGGGAGGCAGAGGCAGACGGATCTTTATGAGTCTGAGGCCAGCCTGGTCTACAGAGCTAGTTCCAGGACAGGCTCCAAAGCTACAGCAAAACCCTGTCTCAAAAAAACAAAACAAAAAGAAGCTTCTGTCACAGATTCAGTCAATTATTTAGTTATTTCCTACATCAGGCAATACACATTACTGCTTAATGCATCACTGACTCCTTCATACTCAAAAAACAAACATGAAAATGCCTTCAGCTGCTATCCAGGACAGTTTCTGATCTCTATTCTCCACCTATGCCCACTAATCTCATTTAACATAGCACATACTATGTCTTTACTAAACGTCATGTTTATTTAATAATTATGTTACATTTTTAAATCACTAGTTCTTTTCAATCCAATTTTCTACTTTCCAAGTATCAGTAAAACACCTACTTCTTTGCTTTGACCTTAAGACACGTGATCCACCTGGACTGCTTCATATAATTCTTGTAATTCTACCATTCTTAGAGCAGCTCAAACACCACCTCCATCACATTGTCTCCTGGAACTTATTGCTACTAAGACTGACCACTCCGTATCTCTTCTGGCACATCTTAACCGTGCAATGCTGCTAGTGCACACCTCATGCATACACACCTCTCACCCAGATTCTCTGAAGTAGTATATATACACAATCACCTTTGTCATATTGAAAGCATTCAAATAACAAAAGACCCATCCAAAAATAGTCATTTAGCATCCATCTCAAAACTGCTCTGATCAATTAAAATAATTGTACACACTACTGCAGATGGAATTCACTGGGAGTGAATTTCTTTAACATGCCTTACATCCTGGTTTAATCATCAGTAGTTTTTTAAACCTAAGATACTACAGGAATTTTTTAAGACTCATAATCTATAAAATGACAATTCAACTGAAATTGTTGTTTAGGGAAAAATGAGAATTTTATTTTCTCCAAATTGCAACATTTATTCTATTAACACAGTTACATCACATTCAATTCTATATTCAAATTTTAATGGGAAAAGTACTCAGAGAATAATTAAATACAAACGTTGACCTTACAATGCACAATCATATTTAGACTCACATTTGTTTATTTCATTTCCACAATACAGTAACATATCTATTATCTATGCCAAAGGGAATTTAAAGAGAAAAGAAGCAAAAGAAGCCAAAGATCAAAAAAGCCCTGTTAAACTGTAACTGCCAGACCTCCCCTGTCCTTCTTCGGGGTCTGGCCTAGTGAGTCTCTCTGACCATTCACCCCTTCTCCCCAGGCCCCACAACTAATATCCTGGCCTAGGTTTCTGCCAGAACATTCCCTACCTACAGGTCAACCAATAGGCTCCTCCACGTCACCTCCAACCTTGGCATCAAACTTGGTAAACGCCCCCATATTCCTGGCTTGGACCACTATGAAAAAACCAAACCTTCAAATTACAGACATTGATAAGAGAGATGAATCCGAAGTCAATGGCATAGACCAGTTAATCAACAAGATTACAGAAGAAAAACTTTCCCAAACCAAGGAAAGACACACCCATACAAATACAGGAAGTACACAGAACACCAAATAGACTAGACCAGAAAAGAAATTCCCTATGGAATATCACAGTTAAAACACTAAGTATAGGCCAGGCGGTGGTGGCACACGCCTTTAATCCCAGCACTCAGGAGGCAGAGGCAGACTAAGTGCCCACTTAAAGAAAACGGAGAATGCATACATTGGAGACTTAACAACACACCTGAAAGCTCTAGAAAAAAAAGAAGCAGATGCGCCCAAGAGAAGTAAAAGACTGGAAATAATAAAACTGAGGGCGGAAATCAACAAAATAGAAACACAGAAAACAGTCCAAAGAATCAATAAAACAAAAAGTTGGTTGTTGGAGAAAATCAACAAGATTGACAAACCCCTATCCAACCTAGCAGACATTCTAATTTTACAGCAAACCCCTCTTCAACAAAGAACTCTTCAATGTGATTCAAAGGAACAGAAACAGAAGGAACAGTCCCAAACTCCTGCTAAGCCAGTATGGCTCTGATAACAAAACCAGAGAAAAGCAGCACCCTACCCCCTTCAAAGGAAAAACTGCAGGGCAATATCCCCACTAAACACAGACTCAAAAATACTTAATAAAATCTTTGCACACAGAATGCAGACATACATTGGAAAGATTATCCTCAACAGACATGACTAGAACCCAGTTCGCGAGCTTCAGGCAAAGGGCTGGAGGTTGAGGAAACACACGCAAGAGACAGACCGACACACAGACCTCCAATCGCTGGTACAAAAGCCCCTCTTTAACAGCACCATGGAGGCTTAAATACCCTGCAGTCAATGGCCAACAGGTGAAAACCCCATCCTCTGATCCTCTAGGCAAAGCACAGCTTTTAGTAACTTCAATTAGAAGGTTCTAGCAGGGAAGAGCAGCTGAAGACCAGGACTCAATTGATCCCAACAAATAGATGTAATAAAGTCACATAAATGAAAACTGAAGGACAGAAATTAGATACAGAAAAACAGACAAATCCAATAAACCTTCATGATTAAAGTCCTAGAGAATGTAGGACTATTAACCAACATAATAAGAGCTATGTATGAGAAGCCCACAGCCAACAGCATCCTAAATGGAGAAAATCTTGAAGTAACCACACTAAAGTCAGGAACAAGACAGGACGCCCACTATTCCCACTCCTTTCCAACACTGTACTCCAAGCTTTAGCTGGAGCAATAAGGCAAGAAAAGGAAATTAAAGGGATACAAACAGTTAAAGTAGCCCAACTATCCCTATTGCAGATGACATACTATACATTAAAGATTCCCAAACTCCTGGAACTGGTAAATTCAGCAAAGAGGCAGATCCAGATCAATAGCTTTTCTATACAACAATAACAAACACACAGAGAAAGAGATAATAGACACACTCTCATTCATAATAGCCTCATAAAATACCTAGGAATAAACCTAACCAAAGAAGTGAAGGACCTCTACAATGAAAATATATGTAAGGCAATTTTAAAATGTAATAAACCACATAATTGACTTAACAAAAACTACATGATCATCTATTTCAATAGATGAAGAAAAAAGCCTTTGATAAGATTTAACATACCTTCATGATGAAAGTCCTGGAGAATGTAGGGCTAAAGGGATCATACCTCAGCATAGTAAAAGCTATCCATGAGAGACCCAAGCCAATGTCATCATAAATGGGGAAAAGCTTAAAGCAATCCTAGTGAAGTCAGGAATGAGAGAGGGGTGTCTCCTATTCTGATTCCTTCTCAATATTGGGCTTGAAGTGCTAGCTGGAGCAATAAGGCAAGAGAAGGAAATTAAATGGATACAAAACTATCCCTATCTGCAGGTGACATGATAATATGCATTACAGATCCAAAAAAATTCTACCATAAAACTTCTAGATATGATAAATTTAGCAATGTGGCAGGATAATCAACCTGCACAAATCAACAGTTTTTCTATACACTAATAACAAACAAACAAACAGAGAAATCATGGACAATTCATAACAGTCTCAAAGAAAATTTAGTATCTACAAATAAACTTAACTAAAGAAGTGAAGGATCTAGAAAATGAAAACTTTAAAACCTCTGAAGAAAGAGAGAAAAGACACTTAAAAATGGAAAGACATCCCATGTTTTGTGGCTGGTAGAATTAGCATTAGGAAAATGACTATTCTGGAAGAAGCTACTTACAGATTCAATGCAATCCCAATCAAAATCTCCATCTTATTCTTCACAGAAATAGAAAAAAAATCCTAAAATTCATAGAGAACCAACCACAACAGACACTGTATGACAAAATAATCCCAAGTAAAAAGAACAATGCTGGCCGAGCAGTGGTAGTGCACACCTTTAATCCCAGCACTTGGGACGCAGAGGCAGGCAGATCTCTGTAAGTTCGAGACCAGCCTGGTCTATAAGAGCTAGTTCCAGGACAGGAACCAAAGCCACAGAGAAACCCTGTCTCGAAAAACCAAAAAAAAAAATCAAAAGAAAGAAAGAAAGAAAGAAAGAAAGAAAGAAAGAAAGAAAGAAAGAAAGAAAGAAGAGAAAGAACAATGCTGGAGGGATTGCCATTTCAGATCTCAAGATTATTATAAAACTGTAGTAGTAAAATAATCCAGCACTGGAAAGAAACAGACATCCAGACCAATGGAACAAAATCAAAGACCCAAGCATGACTACACACACCTTCAGCCACTTAATATTTGACAAAGATGCCAAAAACGTAAACTAGAAAAAAGTATCTCCAAGAGATGGTGCTGGGAAACCTAGAAAAATGGCATTACGCCTGCATCTATCACCTTGCACAAAAACTAATTCCAAATGGATCAAAGAAAGCCCTAACCATGAAACCTGAAACTCCTAGAAGAAACATAGGCAGTGTCTACATGATATGTAGGAAAGGACTTCCTGAATAGGACTCCATTTAATTAAAGCCAACAACTGACAAGCAGGACTTCATAAAACTAAACAGCTTCTGCACAACTAAAGAAACAGTCAACCTGGTGAAGAGGAAGCCCACAAAGCAGGAGAAAACCTTTGCTAGCTACATATTTGACAGAGTATCAATATTCAGGATATATAAAGAACTCAAAAAAACAAGAAGACCCATTTCAAAAATATGCCTGGGACCTAAACAGAGTGGTCTTGAAAGAAAAAGGGTGGGGGAGAGGGGGCTAAGAAATATCTCAAAAAATATTGACAGTACCTAGCAAAAGGGGAATGTAAAACAAAACAACTTTAAATTTTCAGTAACATATAAAGGCAGACCTATCAGAATTACACCTGACCTCTCAATGGAGACAATGAAAGGCAGAATGTCATGGTCAAGCATTATACAGACATTAATAGACCATAGATGCCAGCCCAGACTACTATTCCCAGCAAACTTTCAATCATAGAAGGACAAAACAAGATATTCTATTAACAAACAGATTTAACCAATACCTAGCCACAACCCCAGCCCTATTCAAAGTACTGAAAGAAAAACTCCAATCCAAGGAAGTTGGCTACATCCACAAAAACACAGACAACAGCTGTCTCACAGCAGCAAATCCCAAAGAAGGGAAAAACACACAAATTAACATCACCAACAACAAAAACTAAATTAACAGGAGATAGCAATCACTGGTCATTAATATCCCTTAAAATAAATGGACTCAACTCACCTATAAAAAGACACAGGCTAACAGATAAGATATGAAAACAGAATCCATCCTGGAGCATACAAGAATCATATCTGAATCTCAAAGACAGACATCGGCTCAGAGAAAAGGGGTTGGGACAAAAATTTCCAATCAAATGGGCCTAAGAAACAAGCTGGTGTACCTATTCTAATGTCTAACAAAATAAACTTCAAACTAAAATCAGTCAAAAGAGACAAAAGACATTTCATATTAGTCACAGGAAAAATCCATCAAGAGGAAATCTCAATACTCAGCATCTATGCCCCAAATACAAGGGCACCCTCATCTGTAAAAGAAACACTTTTAAGACTTAAATCATACATTAAACCCCACACACTAATAGTGGGCGACTTCAACACTCCACTCTCACCACTGGACAGGTCAGTCAGACAAAAAATGAAACAGATGTTATGACTCAAATGGACTTAACAGACATCTATAGAAGAGTCCATCCAAACATAAACAAATATACCTTCTTCTCAGCACCTCATGGAACCTTCTCAAATTGGCCACATAGTCGGTAACAAAACAAACCTCAACAGATACAAAAAAAATTGAATAACCCCATGTATCTTATTGGATCACCATAGTTTAAAACTAGAATTCAAGAGCAAATTCCAGAAAGCACACAAACACATGGAAATTAAACAATGCTCACCTGAATCATCAATGGGTCAAGGAAGAAATAAAGGGAGAAATTAAAGACTTCCTAAAATTGAATGAAAATGATCACACAACATACCCAAATTTATGGAACACAATGAAAGCAGTGTTAAGAGGAAAGTTCATAGCCTAAATGCCTACATAAAGAAAATGGAAAAATCCCATACTAGTGAATTAACAGAACATTTGAAAACTTTAGAACAAAAAGAAGCAAACTCACCTAAAAGAACTAGACAGCAGGAAATAAACAAACTGAGAGCTGAAATCAACAAAATAGAAACAAAGAAAACAATACAAAGAATCAATGAGACACAGAGTTGGTTCTTTGAGAAAAATCAGCAAAATAGACAAACCTTTATCCAAACTAACCAAAAGGCAGAGAGAGAATATCCAAATTAACAAAATCAGAAATGAAAAGGAAGACATAACAAAGACCCTGAGGAAATACAGAGAATCATCAGGTCATACTTCGAAAATCTGGACTCCATAAAATTGGAAAACTTAAAGGAAATGAACAACTTTCTGGATAAATATCTGATGTGGGAGATTCTTCTGTTTTGTGTTGATTTAATTGGTTAATAAAGAAATTGCCTTGGCCCTTTAATAGGACAGAAAATTAGGTAGGCGGAGTAGACAGAACAGAATGCTGGGAGAAAGAAGCTGAGTCAGGCAGTTGCCATAGCTCTCCTCTCCGAGATGGACGCAGGTTAGAATCTTTCCGGTAAGCCACCACCTCGTGGTGCTACACGGATTAATAGAAATGGGTTAGTCAAGATGTGAGAGTTAGCCAAGAAGAGACTAGATATAATGGGTGAGGCAGTGGTTAAATGAATACAATTTGTGTGTTGTTATTTCAGGGCATAAACTAGCCAGGCGGCCAGGAGCCAGGTGGCAGGAACGCAGGCCACAGCTCCTACAAATATCAATTATCAAAGTTAAACCAAGACCAGATAAGCAAATTAAACAGACCTATAACTGCTAAAGAAATAGAAACAGTCATCAAATGTCTCCACCCCCCCCCCAAAAAAAAGCCCAGGACCAGATGGTTTCGGTTCAAAATTCTACAAGATTTTCAAAAAATTAATACCAATACTCCTCAAATTCTTCCACACATTAAAAACAGAAGGAATACTACTAAACTCTTTTTATGAGGCTACAATTACCCTGATACCCAAATCACATAAAGACACTACTAAGAAAGAGAATTACAGATCAGTCACACTCATGAACATTGACGCAAAAATACTGAATAAAATACTGGCTAATCAAACCCAAGAACACAACATCATCCACCATGATCAAGTCAGCTTCATCCCAGAGATGCAGGGATGATTCAACACACGAATATCTGTCAACGTAACCCACCATATAAACAGCTGAAAAATAAAGACCACATGATCATCTCTTAGATGCCGACAAAGCTTTAGACAAAATCCACATCCCTTCATGATAAAGGTCTTGGAGAGAGCAGGGATACAAGGAACAAACCTAAACATAAGGTAATACACCGCAAGCCAACAGTCCACATCAAACTAAATGGAGAGAAACTCAAAGCAATCCCCCTGAAATCAGGAACAAGACAAGGTTGTTCATTCTCTCCGTATCTATTCAATATAGTTCTTGAGGTCCTAGCTAGAGCAATAAGACCACAAAAGGAGATCAAGGGGATACAAATCGGGAAAGAAAAAGTCAAACTCTCACTATGCTGCTGATATGATAGTTTACATAAGTGACTCCAAAAATTCTACCAAGGAACTTCTATAACTCATAAATACTTTCAGTAATGTATCACAGTACAAGATTAACAAAAAAAAATCAGTAACCTTCTGATATGCAGATGATAAACAGGCTGAAAAAGAAATCAAAAACACCACCCTCCCCAATAGCCACAAATAACATACAATATCTTGGAGTAGCTCTAACGAAACAAGTGGAAGAACTTTAAATCTTGGAAGAAAGAAATTGAAGAGGACACCAGAAAATGGATAGATCTCCCATGCTCTTGCAGAGGCATAATTAACATAGTAAAAATAGTAATCTTACCAAAAGCAATCTACAGATTCAATGCAATGAGCAGCAAAATTCTTTACAGACCTCAAAAGAATGTTACTCAACTAATTATGGAAAAGCAAAAAACCTAGGATAGCCAAAACAATCCTGTACAATAAAGCAACTTCTGGAGGATTCATAATCCCTGACTTCAAACTCTACAATAGAGCTACAGTACTGAAAACAGCCTGGTATTGGCATAAAAACAGGCAGGAGGACCAATGGAACTGAAGACCTGGATATCAATCCAGATATTTACGAACACCTGATTTTTGACAAAGAAGCAAAATATATCAAACGGAAAAAAGAAGGTATACTAAACAAATGTCACTAGCATAACTGTGTATCAACATGTAGAAGAATGAAAATAGATCTATATCTATCACCATGCACAAAACTCAAGTCCAGATGGATCAAAGACCTCAACATAAAGCCAACCAACTGAACCTCATAGAAGAGAAAGTGGGAAGTATACTTGAACGCATTGGCACAGGAGACCACTTCCTAAATATAATCCCAGTAGAACAGATACTGAGACAAGCAATTAATAAATGGGACCTCCTGAAACTGAGAAGCTCCTGTAAAGCAAATGGCACGGTCAACAAAACAACAGCCTAGAGAATGGGAAAAGATCTTCACCAACCCCACATCAGACAGAAGTCTGATCTCCAAAATATACAAAAAATTGGTCACCAAAAGAATAAATGATCCAATTAAAAAAAATAAGAGTACAGACCTAAACAGAGAACTCTCAACAGAGGAATATAAAATGGCTGAAAGACACTTAAGGAAATGCTTGATATCCTTAGTCACCAGAGAAATATAAATCAAAACAACTCTGAGATTCCATCTTACATCTGTAAGAATGGCCAAGATCAAAAACACTGATGACAACTTATACTGGAGAGGTTGTGGGGTAAAAGGAACACTTCTCCATTGCTGGTGGGAGTGCAAATTGGTACAGCGCCTTTGGTTATCAGTGTGGTGATTTCTCAGGAAATTAGGAAACAACCTTCCTCAAGATCCAGTAATACCACTTTTGGGTATATACTCAACGGATGCTCAATAGTACCACGAAGACATGTGCTTCACTATGTTCATAGCAGCATTGTTTGTCATAGCTAGAACCTAGAAACAACCTAAATGTCCCTCAACTGAAGAATGGATAAAGAAAATGTGGTACATTTATACAATGGAGTACTACATAGCAGAAAAAAATGACATCTTGAAATTTGCAGGCAAACGGATGGATCTAGAAAATATATTGAATGAGGTAACCCAGACCCAGAAAGACAAATTAACATATGTACTCACTCATAGTGGTTTTTAAACATAAAGCAAAGAAAATCAGCCTACAAATCATAATCCCAGAGAACCTAGACAACAATGAGGACCCTAAGAGAGACATAAATGGCTAATCTACATGGGAAGTAAAAAAAGACAAGATCTCCTGAGTAAACTGGGGGCATGGGGATCATGGGGGAGGGTTGAAGGGGAGTGGAAGAGGCAGGAAGGATAGCAGAGAAAAATGTACAGCTCAATTCTTATCTCAGTCAAAATGGTAAATATTAACAAAATAACCAACAACAAATGCTGGAGAGGATGAAGGGAAAAGGAAACCCTCATCCACTGTTGGTGGGTTTGCAGACTGGTGCAGCCACTATGGAAATCGGTGTGGAGAATTCTCAAAAAGCTAAAGTTAAATCTAACATATGACTCAACGACACCACTCCTTAGCATAAGCCCAAAGTTAACATCCTACTCCCCACGTTTATCGCTGCTCTATTCACAATAGCTAGAAACATAAACACCTAAATGTCTTCAACCAACAAATGGAGAATGAAAACATGGTGTATATACACTATGGAATACTATTCAACTGCAAAGAAAAATGAAATCATGAATTTTGCAGGTAAATGGATGAAAATTTTTTAAAAGATCACATTGACGGAGTTACCCCCAGACTCAGAAGGACCATCGGTGCATTTCTCACTAGGTTGCTGTAGCAGCACACATTCCTTGGCTGTAACCAATAGCTCTGATTAGACTATGAGTTGATCAACTAGAGAGAAATCATGCCTGATCCTAGAAACCTAGCCAACTCCCTAGGTGAAGTTATGCATCTTGAAGAAGAACCTTAACCATAACAACCATTTTTCCAGGCCAGGATAACCCCAAGTACACTCTAAATATTTGTTCTTATACCCAGGTAAGCGTAGTCTTCACCCCTCATCAAGGAAACTTCTTGCAACAGACACAGACCATTACAGAAAACCAATCAAAATGGAGAGTTGTGGAGCCCAGTCCCCAAAACTCCCACACCTAAAACTTGGGGAACATTGTAGAAGAGGGAAAAAGACTGTAAGAGCTGCAGGATCAGGGAATTTGTTGTCAAACTGTGTTTTCTCGTAATGTCAGAAGCTACATCCACAAAACCTCACCAACCATAACTGCCAAAACATGAGCTGAATAAGGGCATGCCAAAGTGGACAGGCTCAACCCTATACAAAGAACACACACAGCTGAGAGATGCTCAGAGTGGGAGACAGTCTTCCCCAGGGAGGAGCACACAACTGGTTCTTCAGCATCAAACGGTTAGCCCTTTAAAACACACATACAAAACTACACTAACTCTGATGTTTAGGAACACAGATGTAGATATACATACATGTATGCAAAAATTAATGAAAAAAGAGCCCACCCATGAATTTCAAAGAGAGCAAGGAGGGTTTGGAGGGTTTGGAGCAAAGAAAAGGAAGGAGGAAACAATGTAATTATATTATGATCTCAAAAATAAAATTTTATACAAAAACAAACTGTAACTCCTCTTTATGGAGTAATTAATTCATAGTATGTTTATATTGTTTCTTAAAGACTAGTAAATTAGGAGCAATAAAGCAGAAAAAGAACAGCTTAGTAAAGCTAGATACAAGATTATAAATGCAAATACCCAAGACCTAAAATCAAAGATAGAACAAATGAAGTATCTACAAATTCAGATGAAACTTAATATTCTTTTCTACCCTTTGTAGACATTCATAGCAAGTAACAATTGTTTCCTACTTAATATGAATGGAAATTCACACTGTAAATAAAGCTTCCCTCAAAAGATTTCAGACACTGTTAAAGACAGTCTGAGCTACACAGAACATTAATTTAATACACATCATTTTATCCTTTCCCCAATACATATACAACTGAAATTTTAATAAAAACATTAAGACATTTTCTGTATTTATGCTTTAGAAATGTTATATTCTTTATTATATTATTCTATATTATCTTAATATAAGGAGTCTTTAAAAATTTTCATGGTGGCACACGCACCTTTAATCCTAGCACTCAGGAGGCAGAGGAAGGCAGATCCTTGTGAGCTCAAGGCCAGCTTGGTCTACACAGCAAGAGTTCCGGACCACCAAGGCTACACAGAGAAACCCTGTCTCGAAAAGCCACACACACACACACACACATTCCTGATAGACGGAGAGGCACATGCCTGAAATCTCAGCAATTGTGAGGCTGAGAAAGGAGGCTCACAAATTTAAGACCAACATGGGATACACAGGGAGATGCTACTCGTCTGTCTTTTGCCCTATAAATAATTTACATCTTAATTATGTATTTTTCTACTTTTACTCTTTTCTCCAAGTTATTGCAAATTCTATAATTTTAATTTTTAACAATGAGCTCATAAGGTAATGAGCCAAAACGTATCAACTTCATCATTCTCTAGAATAGATATTTAGTTCCCACTAATACTTAAAGTAAATCATGTTATAATGAGAATTTTTTTTTTTTTTTTTTT
>NC_022027.1:55276433-55298422 GCF_000317375.1 Microtus ochrogaster | reverse complement strand
TCATGATTCTCCCTTCAAAATGGGATTCATTCCCCAAACACCTCATCAGTGTGACTTCTGCACGGCAAAGGAGTGACCTTGCTCCATCCCCACACCAAGAGGCCTTGGAGCAATGGCATTCACTCTTTGCTCTAACAGTCAAATTTACATAGAGTCAATCCCACAAAATTATCTGCTAACTAACCCCATAGAAATGTGTAAAGACCGGCACTGAGCAGGAAGGCAGTGTGCCCCACCTTTGCTAACAAACAAATCTGGGCATCCCCAAAGCTCCAAAGCTCATTGTCACCAAAGAGATTTGGTGAGGAGAATGGGTGAATTCAGGACTCAGGGAGGCTTAGTAACTTTATCTAATGGTTTGGGATGTCAGGTACTTCCCCTTGGATGCTGGCTCTTTCCTGGGTCAGGTCACATGTTCACAGCTTTGCCAGGTTCTACCTGCCCTGTGATTTTGATATACATATTATCATTGTCCTTGCCTAAGGAATTTTCCAACTATGTCTGTAAACTAGAAACCTCATGGAGATGAGCCCTTATTCTGTTTCTTCTCCTCACTCTTTCCTGTTCTCTCCACTACTTCTACTTCTTCCCCTGACTCTCCTCCTTCCGTCTTCTCCCTACTCTTTCCCTATTCTTTTCTCCGCACCCTTTCATTTCACTTTTCCTCCTCACAAGAAAAGAACACGCAGAGGTAATGTATTAATTCTTTACCCTCAGATCCTCACCTGCTGCAGACATCCAATTGAGCCCTGAGGGGGTAGAGGCTGGTACTCAAGACCCCCCCATACAGTTTCCCACTAAATTTTAAGTTCATTTGATTATACCTCAGCTAGTAATCCAGTCTTTTTCTAATATTTCTTTTGTACTTTACTAAAGGTATCAACTAGCTATATTCCTTCACTAAATTACCTATCAGATGTCTTAGTTTTCCTTCTTTAAAAAAAAGGGTAATTTTTAAACAAAGTTAATGTTTAAATTAGCTGCCAGTCACTTCTTGCAATTATATTTTCTAAGACAATTTGCTTTCGAGTTTTGAGTCCTCTAGCTCGAGAAAAGGCTCAGGATTAAAAGCATGTGCTGCTCTTGTAAAGGGCCCAGTCAGTTCTCAGCACCCACATGGTGGCTCCAGTTCCAAAGGACCCTATGCCCACTGACCCCTGCAAGCGAGAGTTAACTGATTTTAAGTCTGGGGTAGAGAAGTACCTACCTCACAGAGAAGAAAATTCTTTATTTTATTCTTTATTTTCTTTTCATTTTCCATGGCTTTTAAATTCTAATCTATCTAGATGGGATAGGAGGATCTAAACTGACTCTAAAATTTGGTTGTTTAACCAAATCTTTTTATTTAGCATCATCATATGTATTATATTCTTATGTAAATGCAGTCTGTGCACAGGTTAATGATAACCAGTTTTTTCAGCCTTGGGTCCTCATGCTTGTGCAATATGTAGTCTTGCCCAATGATCCATCTCCCTAGCCCCACACTATGACCTTTTAATGTTTCAGTATCTAAAACTGCCAGTACCTCTTCAATTTCTAATCTTTTTCAGAACTGTCTCTAGCATCTCTACTGGAAATAACACACACACCGATAGTACTCAAGCTTTCCCAGCCGAGATCATCACTACGTCTCTGCACAGTCCTGGAGTGCAGGTGTGTCCAGCACACTTGGCCTGTGCAGCGCTGAGTAGTGAACAGCTCCCACAGGGCTGTGCATCACAGGCAAACACGACCATCTGTGGTACTCCCAGCCCCAGTTCTTTGTTCCTTTAGTCAAATCTTTCCCACTGACTACAACTTTTTCATATTCTACTTCATATATTTGCCATTTCTAAGAAACTTTTCTTTTGAAATAGTGTTTTAGTGTGTAACCTAGTCTGAACTAAACTAACAATCCTCTTGCCATAGCCTCATAAGCAGCAATTACAGGATGTGGCACCATGCTTAGGAAAGGCACCAGCTTAGAAGACTGTCTTTTAATAAGCCTCATTTTTGATTTTGTGAACACAAACCTGTATCCATCTCCATATTTCTCACTGTTTTTCTCTCGTCTACGTCTTTGCTTCTCCCGCCGTGCCTCAACTCGCCGCTTTTCTTCTTCTTCATTTTTAGGGTCAGTTTTTGCTAAGATAATGGGGGAAAAAACTTTATTTTAATACATTGTGATTCTTTATCTGCTTCATTTCTGTGATTACTTGCTACACATTTTTGTTTAAATCTGCTCATATTTTGCTTATCCTTACCAAAATGGATGGTATCTATAGAGCCTAAAACTCATGAATACCTCACATACTTTAAAAAACACTGAAGGAGCCTAACTCAGGTAAACCTCCAACTCCAATAACAGGCCTGGATGGAAGGGAAAAACTCACATTTCTATTGTGAGGGTAGTCCCAAATTTTTTTAAAGTGTGTGTCTATAGAATTCCAAAATAAAATCAACTTTCTCTTTTTTTTATCCTAGGACAATAGACAAAACATACAGCTTCCCGCTCAAACTATGCTGAGGTGTGAATCCAGGAGTGTGAACAGTGCTGCCATGTTGTGTCAGCACCACCACTGCTGAGCTCCTGAACACGTTCACACTGCAGACAGTAACTGGAGCCACTCAACAGTCCCTCCCACTTCAGTTCAGCTCTAAGACATTAGCTATAGTAGTTATACCATGTGTCAGTACTCCACTGTAAGTTAAATACTTAGGTTATTTTAGTGCTTTATAAGAGCTTATCTGGCCAGGTGGTGGTGGCGCATGCCTTTAATCCCAGCACTTGGGAGGCAGGAAGGCAGATCTCTGTAAGTTCGAGGCCAGCCTGGTCTACAAGAGCTAGTTCAAGGACAGGCTCCAAAGTTACAGAGAAAAAAAAAGTTATCTGTATATTCTTAACTCTTTGAACACCTTCTCTCAGATTTTACAATAACCTTCTCTATATTAAAAAAAAATCTAATTATGTTACTTCAAATAAGAATATCTGGGGGCTGGAGAGATGGCTCAGAGGTTAAGAGCACTGGCTGCTCTTCCAGAGGTCCTGAGTTCAATTCCTAGTAACCACATGGTGGCTCACTACCATCCGTAATGAGATCTGTTGTGCTCTTCTGTCCTGCAGGGATACATGCAGACAGTGTAGAGAGGGCAGGAAGAAGATACCCAGAGACCCAGCCCAGTGTGTGGCACGGTGTGTAAATATGAGATGGAGAAAAGAGAGAAAGAAGTGCTGTGGAATAATCCTTTTGTACAGTGAAGATCTGTTACTCGGGTTGGTTTAATCAAAAGCTTACTGGCTGGTAGTCAGACCGAAGTATAGGCGGGACAACCAAACTAAAGACACTGGGAAGAAAAAGGGCAGAGTCAAAGGAGTCAAGAGACACAGAAAGAAGCAAGATGATGTCCTGTGTTGAAAGAAGATACTGCCACACGGCAGAGCGTAAGTAAGAATTATGGCTTAATTTTAAATGTAAGAGTTAGCTAGTAACAAGCCAGAGTTATTGACCAAGAATTTACAAGTAATACTAAGTCTCGGTGTCAGTTATTTGGAAACTGACAAGCAGGAAAGAAAAGTTTGTCTACAGAGAAGCACAACAGTTTGGGCACCAACTATGAAGAGAGGCGATCTGGAGACACGAGGCTGGAGAGGACAGCCTGAAGAGAATGAGTACCCCAAGTCACCTGGGGATATGGTAAGTCCCAGTCTAAGCGGATGCTGGGGGCCACGTCTGGGTCCATGGCCATGTGGGTATCCCTGGTCTGGACTGCTACTTGGGACTATGTTGGTATTCAAGGTCTGCACAGAGTTGGCCCCACCCCTCAATGACTGCAGCACTAGGGAGAGCTGTTCCAGCTGTAGCTCTCTAGACAATGGGCCCTGCACTTCGCCCGCGCAGCACCACAGAGCGGACTCTGACAGTGTCCCCTCTTGACAGCAGGGGAGCTGGCAAGCTAACCAACTCAGCCACAACCCAGGTCCAATCCAGAAATATGAGTTAACCCACCCCAGCATCCACCCCATCTATGAACTGTCAGAGCATGAGAAGTGGCTGATCCTGCAGATCCAAACCTGTAGGAGCTCCATGACACAGGGCAACAGGAGGGCCAAGAGGAGTTCTAGTAAAGATCTAGTATTGATAGTATAGCAGAAGCCAGAGGCCTGGAACCAGATTAATAACTCATTGCAATGAATATTTGCAAATAAAGATACATGGATTAAAGAGTATATACTGTGTGATTGACTGTGACACACTACAGCTTCTGTGACAAGATTTTTCTTTTGTGCTTGTCTTCTGAGGGGGTTGCAAGAGCAGATATAAAGGGACGGGAGATGAGTGGATTGGGGTACATAGTGTGAAATCCACAAAAAATCCTAAGAAGTTTAAAAAAAAGATAAAGAACAACACAGCAAGAAACCCACAATTGTCTTCTGCCATCTGCATATGCACACGTAGATATGCATAACACATGTGCATATACATCACACACACACACAAATAAAGAGGTGGGCTGGGGAGATATAACTCAACAGGTAAAATGTTTGCCAAACAAACATAAAGACCCAAGTTTAGAACCCTAACACCCACTTAAAAGCTGGGCAGGGTGACAGACACCTGTCATCCAAGCACTGGAGAGGTGGACAGAGTAGGAGCTTGCTGGCCAAACAATCAAACCAAAATTGGTACGTTCCAGGTTCAGTACAATAAATAAACACCTGAGGAAGATGCCTAATGCCTTTGGTCTCTGCGTACATGTGGGAGGATTGCTGAGTTGGTGTTTGTGCTGCCAAAGCTTGACCAATGTGGTAGTTTAAATATAACTGGCCCCCATGATCTCATAGGGAGTGGGCACTATTAGAAAGTGTGGCTTTGTTGGAGTGGGTATGGCATTGTTAGAGGAACTGTGTCACTGGGTGGGGAGGGAGCTTTGAGACTTCCTATGCTCAGGATACTGACAAGTGTATCAGCCAACTTCCTGTTGCCTGCAAGACCTGTAGCACTCTCAGAGCCAGCACATCTGCCTACACACCACTGTGCTCCTGAACCTCTGAAACTGTAAGCCACCCCAATTAAATGTTTTCCTTTACAAGAGTTGACATGCATGGTGTCTTCACAGCAACAAAAACACTAACAAAAACAACCACCTTAAATTGGAAGCCGTATCAGAGACTATATAGTCAAATACTAAGCCAGCACAGGACCACATCTCCAAAACAGGAGGGGGAAGGAGGTAGTGAAATGGCTCAGCAGATAAAACACTTGTTCTGCAAGTCTGGCAACTTGAATTTATCTTTAGAGCCGATGTAAAGGTAGAAGGAAAGGACCAACTCCACCAAGTTGTCGTATGACTTCCAGAAGCTCTCTCTGAGGAAATCAGTTACTTTTTTCTAAAGCAATCTCCGTAGACTTGCTAAAGTTTATCAATCAATCCTTTTTAGTCTAGCCATTCTGGAGGACACAGAGCATCTAACTGTGCTACTTATCTGCAGCATTTATCTAATTAGTGACTTTTGGTGAGCTTTACATAAGCTTACTGGTTATTTATGTCTTTTTGAAGAAAGTTTGCATATATCCCTTGCCTATTTTCCAGTTATTTATGGTTTTTTGTTTTGTTTTTTTGTGAGTTGGAGTTTGTTTTTTTTCTTTATTGATTCTTCGAGACAGGGGTTTCTCTGTGGCTTTGGAGCCTGTCCTGGAACTAGCTCTTATAGACCAGGCTGGCCTCGAACTCACAGAGATCCGCCTGCCTCTGCCTCCCGAGTGCTGGGATTAAAGGAGTGTGCCACCACTGCCTAGAGTTAAAAGTTCTTTATATACCGTGAATACAAGTCCTTTCTCAGATACACAGCTGATGAGGGGTAGAAGACACAGAGTCTCATCTCCTAAGCTGGCTTCACAGTCACCATCCCACCTCAGACTCCCAAGTGCTGAGATGACAGGGTACACCAGCACACACAATTTCTTTTCACTGTCTACTAATGGCAGCTTGGAAGCACAAGTTTTAATTTTGATGCAATCTAGTTTACTCATTTTTATTTGTTGTTCATGCCTTTTGGTGTCCTGTGTAAAAATTCCTTGTTAAATCCAAAATCATGAATGCCTGCCTATGGTTTCTGCTAAGAGACTTCTGAGATTTGTTCTGAGAAGCAGTTCTTGGTGTAACTGTGTATAAGGCTAGTCAGCTAGTCCAACACTGGTACGAATTGTTCTCTCCCCCTCTGCATCGTCCCGGCAGCCTTGTTTGACTCCTTTCCCATTTCTCAACTCTCTCCCACAGCTCCATAATCATTGTGTCAGGACCACTCTGTCCCGATTGTCCTTGCTCTGAGCTAAGACTGCAGACTGTGATGTGTGAGTCCCTGGTCAGTCCAAAGCCTGAGGGCTCTGCTACAGTCCAAATTTAGGAGCTAATACCTTCTGGACAAAATGCCTTCCAATCCCACCTAGCTTTCCCTTAATTTAGATTTCCTTTAATTTCCTTCACCACTGTTTGTAGCTCATGAAGTTTTGGATTTTTAAGTTTATTAGTAGTGTGTCACTTTTCTCAGTACTGTCAAAAATTATCTTATTATCATCTTCATACAGGCTTGAACTTTGCAACACTCTGTAATAACAGAAATAATGATTCTAAGAGATCTCATCTCCAGAAGACTAAAAAAGCAAACCATTTTCTAGAGGAAATAGTTTTACCTAGTGCCAAGCACTTGAAAACTTATTTGCCTTTGTCCTGATACAGAAAATTTTGTACATTATGACATAAATACTCCTCTAATAATAAACATAACATCCAAGAAAGGAGTCTGAATCAAAATCATCTGCAAAAATGATTTTTTAAGCCTTTTAAAAATACATTTTGCTGGGTATACTGGCACACATCTTTAATCCCATCACTCAGGAGACAGACAAGTGGATCTCTGTGAGTTCAAGGCCAACGTGGTCTACATAGCAAGTTCTAGGCTACCCAGATCTTGGTGGGAGGGGAGTAATTAAGGTTCCAACACACAAATTAGACAAAAATAAACTGACCAGTGATGTGGGAGATTGCACTTTCATTTTCCAACCAGTGCATTAATTTTAAAAGTACATGGGGGGGGGGGCTCAGAGGTTAACAGCACTGACTGCTCTTCCAGAGGTCCTGAGTTCAATTCCCAGCAACCACATGGTGGCTCACAGCTATCTCCAATGAGATCTGGTACCCTCTTCTGGTGTGCAGGCATACATGGAAGCAGAATGTTGTATACATAATAAATAAATCTTTTATAAAAAAAAGTACATTTGGGGACTTGGCAAGCAAGATCAGCAAGGAAAGTCACCTGCCACCGAGCCTGATGACCTGAGTTCAATCCTGGGCCCTATAAGGTAGAATGACAGCAGTAATTCCCTCAAGTTGCTCTGACCTTCCACAGGCATGCCCATATACATAACATCATACACATACATCCATATATAATATAGAAATACATTTGAACATAACAACTGACTAATAGCTACATAAGGGGATACTATGCACTTTTCTATATGAACACTAAAGCATCCTAAACCACGTGCTCTATAATGTAAAGTGCCCTGAGCCACAGCCAACAGTCTTTTACTTACCAGGTGATTTGCTGAGGTTCATCTTCTCCATAGGTTTTGCTAGCTTAGGTTTCTTGATAAAGGTTCCCCCAGGCTTATTAAATATTTGCATCATTTTTCTTTTTATTCCTCTTGTAGTAGCAATCGGCACACTGGTAGATTTGTTTTGATAGTCAACAATAATTCCAGGTCTATGAATGCTTCCAAAATCACCCATATGCTGTAAATTTGTGAAATCAAGAAACATTAGCATAACAATATAAAATAAGGATTAATATTAATTTTTGTCATCTAGTTACTAGTTTTCACCTGAAAATTCTGAGGAACTTAACTGAATTTTACATGTTCTCTCTGAGAAAGCACATATAAAAATGTATAAATTACATGAACTCAAATCCAATGCATTAGTATTCCCAGTATTACAGAGGTGGCTAGGTCCTATTTTTTAATTGTTACAATTAAGAATTATGTGAGACCATAAACAACACCATATGCCTGTCAGAGGGTCACCACTTGTACAGCTCTGACAACTCCTCTTCAGAGTTCCTACTTGATGTTTTCCCATCAAAGACCTTAAAAGAAATCTTTTATTCTACTAAAACCTTGCTTAAAACTAAGATACACCAAGATGATCATATTTGTAGTGTAAAGTAAAAAGGAAGCAGAAGTGATCTGGGTTCTCCCTGTTGGGAATGGGATGAGCAGCGAGATGGAGCATTAGTATGGAGGAGTTACAGCACACCCATGCAGCGCCTTCCCGACACACTTCAGGGAGAACTGCACCTGCCATCCCACTCGCATTCACACCTCAAGAGACAGGTGATCCCCACACCCCAGAAGCAGGTTCAGGCTCTGTGTCCCTTCCTCTTCTCCTTCATTAACAAAGTCCACTACACCAAGAGGTCATAGTCACAGAAATGTACTGCTAATCTTCCTTTCAGAAGGTAAAGACTGAGGAATAATCTGAAGAGAAGGACCCAGTGGGAATTGTACAAGGAAGGTTAAAAGAAGAGTCTACTGGTTCGTCTACTTGGCTAACGGAAGGAAAGAAAGAGAACTCCACTTAGAATAGAATGGTAAATAGAAAGTACAGGAATACTCAGTTTTATATCAAGAAAACAAAATTGATACCTGAATCCTCATTAGGAAAAAAAACCTTTGCCCAAACTATTACACAGCATGGAAGAGGTTAAATGGGTTTCCAAATTTTCAAACTAGAATGTATTTTCAATTTCAAAACCCAAAGCCTACGACTCCAGCTACTTTTAATTAACCTGCAATCATCAAGTATGGTGGACCAACACTGCTGCTTACACATTAATATATGATTACAAATATCTATCTAACCTAGGAGATTTGCATAACTGTCTCCATGTAATTTATATGGACACATCAGAAAAATCTTCATTAAGAATATTAAAGGTGCAATGCATTTTAAGTAAGTAAAGAGTGACTACTAAAAATACGAAATTTCTACACAAATAAGACAAACTACACTGATGACCAAAGGCTAATGAACAGTCAAAAACACGTGCCCTACTACAGTTTTTATCAGAATACTTTCTTCTACAAGGAGAATAATAAACACAACTGATTTTGAAAAAACATCTTATATTACAAAAATATAAATATACAATGGTATTTATATGACCAAACTACATAATCCTGTAATCTATGCACCCTTACTAGGTAAAAATTTATCAAGTTACCCAAGACCACTAGCATAATTGCTACAAAGTATATCCTTGAAATTAAACACCTATGGACCAACGTATTTATCCAGTTAGGCAATAACTTGGAAAGTATCACTTCCTAGGAAGCAACTGAAACGTATATACAAGTAAGAGATTCTTTCTCAATAGAGTTAGGGGAAATGAAACAATCACCAACAGGACATACAATAAGAGAGCAAGTTAGCAAAAAACTACTACTGACCACAAATCACTCTACCGTCTGTTACACATATCAACTTCTTCACCACGCAAACATGGCTAAGCTGCCCTGAGCTACCACTGGCTTTTGATCTCTAGTGTGTTTAACAGGAAACATGAACTCTGAAGGGATTCTACTTGCTAGAGTTTACTAACAAAGGGTAAATGTTTTATTATACATTGCACCTTTAACCTACTCAAAACTCAAAAAGGGTTCAGTTACCTTTCACAATAATCCAACAGCTATCTCACCAGCAAAACTGCTAGTGTTTACAACAAAAAACGCAACTCCTTTTAACCCCTTTTAGACCAAACCTAATATCCTCACCTTTTTCATAAAGGGAGATTTGCCATAACTTCATGAATAATCATCTCACACTGCAACTTATTTTCTGAAGTGCTGGAAAAGTTTTGCAGTCAACCTAAAACTTTATGACTCAGTCTCCGCTTAAAACACACTGGGACAGTGTTTGTTCTCATTGAAAACCATGGTCTTGAAAGGGTTTAAAAGAGTGACTATTGAAAAGAATCTGAAAAGATTCTGTTGTACTTACTCCTCGGCCTCGGCCTCTGCCTGTTGATGGTCCTCCAAAAGCATCATAGTTTCTGCTTCCAAACGTACTTTCAGGATAAGCAGGCGTTCCTCTCCCCCGAGAGCCTACAGGTGCAGGCTTCATATGGGGTGAAGAAAAACTGCTGTAGGAAGAGTAATTCTCTCTTCCTCTGTCCTCCATAAACCCAGGCCTCAATTTTGAACGGGAGTAAGGTTCTTCCCAGCTAGACCCGCCCTGGTTTCTACCTCCGAAAGAGTCAAGGCTATTCCGGTAGGAGCTCTCAAATCGACCACCATAACTACCTCCGAAGCGGCTTTGTTCGGGTTCATTAAAACCATAGCCAGATCTGTACAGATCTCGCCCACCCAGAGAAGACCTGGAGTCGTAAGACTCATAAGGTCCAAACCTGGAAAAGTTGCACAGTGAGGGAAAAAACAAAAGTAAGCTTACTAATGTTAGACAATTCAAAAGACAAGTTATCAGATGACATTTATCAACTAAAATTCATTTACACCAGAGTGGTTTGCACAGCTGCGCTTCTGCTCACACTTGATTAGGGCTGGGCAGTCCAACATGAGACCAGACAGAAAGCTATCTGAGTCAGTTCTAAATATAAATTGAGTTCAGTTAACCTTAGCTTTAAACTCTGCTTTTTAGCAGCTTTTCTATTTTACTTTAATTTGTCTGTCTAACAATTAAAGCCCAGCCCTAGTCTTAGAAAAGGTTATTTGCTAAAGTTCACCAACTAATTAAAGTCTTTTTAATTTTTCCCTAATAATGACAATTATAAAGCATTTACAACATTTTGGTTTTTTAGGGATACAAAGACTGCATAGATGGGAGAGGGGTCTTTGTGATACTGAGTGATCCTTTGCACCTCAATAATCTATATCACAAAACTGCCTATAGTAATCAAAGCTGAGGAATTAGGTTATAACGTTTGGCATTGTGCCAAACTTCAGCCAAGGCCAATCCTTAAATACTCTGATAGACTAGCAAATCTAACAAATCTAGAAGAATAAACATGTAAAATAGAACATAAAAGTAAAAGACCACCAACATGTGCCCTCTACATATGAATATTCAAAGCAGATGAGAAAGAATGCATTTTATAAGGCCTTCAATTATTTGAAAAAGCATTTCCTATCAAGAAATTATCACATTAAAACTACTCTAAAAGATAAGCACACTGTCTCAACAGAAAAAAAAACAAAACATTTTACTTATCACAAATCCAAAACATAGATTACAGAATTGCTTATATCTTACAACAGTTTTTAAAAAGCTCACAACTACGCAAGAGATGAATGATAACTACAGAAATAGTTTATGCACACACACAATGTAAGAGGGCAATAACTGATAAACTAAAACATTTCATGATGTTACATTAGTCAGTGATTTACAGGTCGCTCAATAGAAGATACTACTAGCCATACTATTCCTCCCAACTGCACATTTCAAAGCACTACGTAAGGACAGTAATGAACTGTTCGTTCTCGTGACTGTACTCTACTGTAAACCACAGGGACAAAGAAAACAAGCATCCTCAAGTCCATCATAAAGAACCCAGATCCTTCAGTTTATGAAGGACAATGACCTCAAATGTCTAACTAGTTTACTTTGTATTTAAAAGGAAGTTTTATATCTCAAAAAGCAGACCCCCCTTAAGGTTATTAAACATGATCAGTTCTAAGACCTGTAGTTGTTTAATTAGTGTAAGTCTCAAAGAATATCAACAGTAAACTAGAAATAGTCTAGACTGTAGTTCAAGGTGCCCTAATTTTTAAGCACGGTGTCTGGATGTAAGCAGCAGCTGCCAGTCAACAACCTGGACATGATTTTAAAAACACTTCTACTATTACAAAATGCTCTTCAAACTTGCTTTAAAAGTAAACTTAAGTGAAAAATCTATCTTAAATGTGTCTTAGAAACTGAAGGCTGCTAGCCTGTTCAGTTAAAGCCACTCTGGGCAGACTACTCAGCAGTCACACAGCGCCCACATTAGAAAAAAAATTCTTTTCAACAATTAAGAAAAATAATTCACAAATAAATATTTCCAATAACATTTTGAACAGGACATTTTGACTGATAAGAAATTAAAAATAAAAGAAACTTTTTCTTTTTAAAGTGTTCGCTGTTAAAGAATGGCTTATTCTATTACACTGAAATAAAAGATAAATAATGTCCTCCGAAAATAATGTCTGTCAATGTGACTAAGAAAATTTTTATGCCCATTAATTAGCATCTTTAAATATTTAAGGTGATCCAATACCAAACAACAAAGTTCAAAAAAGCAAAGTATCATAAAAGCCTAAGAAATACTTAATACATCCAGAATCTTATAGTTCTAATTATTTGGCCAAGTGATGAAGCAATTTACCTGCTACCCCCACCACCACCACTGTGATTGTCCATGCCATAGGACTGGTTTAGGTAGGAATCCATGGATCTTTGACCCCCATAGGATCCATGGCCATAGTCACGATCCAGCCCTATAAGAGTTTAAAAAAAAAAAAAATTAAATGATGCTCACCTTTACTGGCACTCAAAAGAAGAATTTTTAGATAAATATCCTGGAATGTCAGACCTCCATAAGATCCAGGGCCATAATCACGATCCATTCCTAAAAGAGTCAATAAGAGATTATAAGTAAAATAAACCATTTTCTTCACAAAATTTTTATTAAATACAATATATTCATACAAATCATCTAATGCAATAATTTGCACTAACATTTAACTCAATATTAAATATAAAAAATAACAAAATGATAATTTATTAAAAACTATTATTTGCTAACAAAGCTTCATATTTCAAAGAAAAATAAACTATCAACTACAAAATTCTACATTAAAAATATTTTCAAACTCGGAAGGAAGAAGCAGGCAGATCTCTGAGTTCAAGGCCAGCCTGGTCTACGCAGAGCAAGTTCCAGGACAGCCAGAGTTACACCACAGGGAAAACCCTGTCTCGAAAAACAAAAAAACAAACAAAAATAAAAATATTTTCAGTACAAGCATATTTAGTGGACTAGAAGTCTACTACTAAAATGCCTTGTATCTGGAACTTAGCACTACAGCACAAAAAAAGATAATATATAGCTTTATATATAACTACTAGGCTCAAAAAATCAGCATTTAATAAATATCAAGAGGTATTTTTTCCCAAGTATACTATAATGTAAATATACTACACTTGTTTTTTGTACTAGTTGCTCCCAAAATGTCTAAAAACTCAACTATATTTTCAACTAGAAACACTCAGCTGACACAGACACTCTAAGAAGTAACACCACAAAGACCAATCTTTGGTCCTGTATCTGAGAATAACACAGCCCCAACAAACACTTCACTTCTCAAATCTTTTGAATAAAAGAAATGAGTATGAATTTTCATAACACAAACACTAAAAAATTCTAGTGTAGGAGTATACAAACTTATACTAGAAAACTGAAGGTCATAAAATTGGTGAGTATAAAGATGAGTATTTAAATGTTTTCTATAAAATCCCTTAAAATGCCTCATTACCATTCACCCCATATTTTTATTATAAATACAGCAGTTGTACTTACAATCATTTAATGTTTCTAGTCTGAACAAAGATGGTGAAACTTTACATAAATACTACTCATAACTTTGCCTTTTAAGCCTGAAAGTGACCTTAGTCAAATTTAATCTTTTCGCTTTTTAGATTTGCAAACTCAAGTTCACAAGAGAAAATGGGTTTCCCAGAATCATGTAAGTATTCTCCTAGCTAATCTCCTGTTATTTTTTTTCTACATAAAAACAGTCATTTTTTTTTATTCCAATCCAAGTAACTACTTGGAATCTTTTAATTTTTCACATTTATTTCAATTACTAAACTATGCAAGAAAACTTTCCCTGGTAGTCATTTTTCTTCTATTTACAGAACCTGTAGACTTTATACAGAAGCACAACAGGGCACTGCTGTGGCTTCATTTTCAATGTCTAATTCTTATTGCCTCTTAGAGGAGCAGTTATCATACAATGGTTTGTGGACCAGACAGTTCTGAGATCCATGAGACCAAAACTATTTCTATAAATAACAAGGATATTATTTCCGTTTTTACAGCACACACTAAAAGTATACCAACATTATGGATAACTAGCATTTCAGTACAAATCAAGGAACTATGAAGCACCAGACTAATCTAGCAGTCATTATATTAATGTCAAACACCCAATGAAAAACAACCAATTCTTAAATCACCTTTGCTTTAGAATGCCCTTGACAGAGTAATTAATAATTTTAAGTCCTGGCCTTTGATTCAATGACATCTTTTTGTTACTCAATGTAATAAAACAGAAAATACACACAAAGCAATTGTGCTACATGACAAAGAATCACAGTTTTCTTCAAGAAAAGTCACTGTACCATGTTTGCTTTATGACTCTAACTACTTTTTTATAAAGAGCACTTTTCAGTAGGAAGACTGGAAGACAAAAACTATGGTTTTCATGGTCCTATAAACTTGGTCAAAAGCCCATGAGTGGGGAGGTAACAGGCCCTAGGATCCTATCCCTGCCTGTGGTTTTATTAAAGGGACTTGTGCATACCCCGTCTAAATATTTATGTTTATAGTCATATAATACTGCTGCTCTTACAGCCTTGGTCAGAGACGCTTCTTTATAGTGGAGAGATCGTAACTGGTCAAAGGACTGAGCAAAAACAACTGCTGAGTGTCCAACCCTATAAGACTTCAGTATGATTCCCTCCAGGGCTCAGGGACCCCTGTCGAGACAGTGCGGCAGGAGGAAGAGTGCTGGAGGTGCCGTCTGTCCCTGGACACAACATGGCAGCTGCACTCATCAACTCATAGCAGCTGTGCTGACTGCACACAACGGAACATGTCCACAGTCTACCATGCTGGAGATGAACTCAGGAAGCACCATCAGCAGGCTGAGGAACTACCGGCCATTAATGGCTGCTCACAATGGGCCACAGAAGACAGACATGAAAATAGAAGGGGAACTTGGGAAGAAGAGGCACACAGAGAACAGAAGAAATAGAAAGGATAATGGGGTGACTATAATCGTAAGACATTTGCATCATGTGAAATTGTCAAAGAATAAAATACATTTTACAAACCCATGGTTTTCAGATAGGGACACTTAGCAAACATTTTCTCACATATGCATTGAAACTGTTGCTACGAAGAAAAAAAAACTATTTGCTGCTAACGACAAAATTCATACTTCAAAACTGAAAAAAAAATCAAAATTCTTAAAAAACTTTTATCTATCACTGTCAACCTGACAGCTGGTGGCATTCGTACGGCTCTTATATTGTACACTAAAACCTGTCACTATTTGCAAAGTCTGTATAATTCAATAATGCAGAGTCAGTCATCTGCTTGAAATCACAAGGTATTTGCTGCAGCATTTGCCTGTACCTCTCATACAGAGGATGAAAATAACATCAATATTAAATTCCCTGCAAGACCTCACATAAAAAGTAACCTCAGCATTAACTTTAGCCACATACAGAAGCGAAGGTTTAGTTATTTCTGCTAGTCTCTGAGTCAGTGGTGGCTTGTGTCAGCGTCTCTACTGCCTCACAAAGACCTGGCCCTGTGCAGAATACCAGCACAGCTTTTCTGTCTCAGCCCTTCCCACCTACTGTGCACACACTACACCTGGTCAAAGATGGAGGGTCTACCAACATTATCCGTGTACTTACAGGGAAGTGAGTTTACTGGATAATTTTTCTCCCAGGTTGCCAAAATGAATTTTAAAATCATTTTTAAATGTAAATACAAGGACATTATTTCATTACTATTAAGTGAAAATATTTAATCAGAAGAACAAATCTGCCCCAGTAATTTGAGTCAAGTCTATTTAGTTGAACTACTACTACAAAAAATATGCTGAGCTGTGATATCTGACAAAAACTGCGGTCAAAATACCTAGCAGCCGGGCGGTGGTGGCTCACACCTTTAATCCCAGAACTCAGGAAGCAGAGGCCGGCAGATCTCTGTGAGTTCAAGGCCAGACTGTCTACAGAGTGAGTTCCAGGCCAGGCTCCAAAGCTACACAGAAACTTTTGTCTCGCAAACCCAAACCACTACTCAGTTGTGTGCACAGAACTACTCCTCATGTTCCTGCACCCGCAGTACTGCCAACTACCATGACCGTCACCTAGATCACTCCAAAGTCTAATGCTTTTCCTACCTCCATTTCTACTCCCTTCTGTCTATTCTAAAGATAAAAGCCAGAGTAACTGTTACAATATAAGGCAAATCATGCCCAATGATGGCTTCCCACCTTATGCCAACTTAAAAGCCAAAGCCTTAAAATAACCTGTATGATCCTTTGTTAATGGTTCACTCTCTCTCTTTCTGTCTGTATGTGTGTGTGTGCCTGTGAGTATGTGCACACAACTGCGCACACATATGGACAGCAGAAACAAAGTCAAATGGTCTACTCTATCAGTCTTTGCTTCATTTCCTTGAGACAAGATCTCTCAGTGAACTTTGGAGCTAGGCTAACAGCCAACAAGTCACAGCGATCCTATCTCCACCCCACATAGCACTAGAATTACAGGTGCATGCACACCTATAAAAAGCTGTGCTTGGCTTTTTACTTGGTGACGGGGATTCGAACCCCTCGTGCTCATGCTTACACAAGTGCCCTTACCCACTGAGCCATCTCCCCAACCCCAACTAGTTCTTAACCAGAAACAACTCTCCCACACCACCTTCTTCCTTCCTACAACCCACCAATGAACACTGACATGTCTGTAATAAAAAATTCTAGTTGTTACAAGTAGGCAGGAGGTGCTACTGACATCTACCACACAGGAATCAAGGATGCTGCTGACATTCTGCAGTGAACGCACAGAACAGACAGACGGATAGACACACACAGGGAAGGACACAGACAGACACACACACACACAATACCCTACAATAAAAATAATAGCTAATCCAAAGTGTCAATAGTGCCCAAGTAGAGAAAGCATCTACACTCTGCCCCGTCACCACTGAACCCCGACTACCTTACAACCTCATCGCCCACTCCACTCCCAAGGCTCCTTGCTGTTCCAACAACGGACACCCACGTTCCCACTGCTCCTTTCCCGCTGTATCTGCAGTGCTCACTAAACACCTCTTCCAGGTCTTCATTTTCGGTGATTGTTATACATAAACAGATCGCCTTTGATTTTTTCAATGCCTTCTGGCTATACCTCACCTCTCTAGCCTTATCTTCACACTGCTCAGCAAAAAGAATCTGTTTTGGTCAAACCAGTCTTTGTACTCTCTTTGAAGCTCAGTGTTCTCAGAACTTTTCCATCTGCTCTTTACTTAAGAAGAGAATGAGTAAGAAAAACACTGTAAATAAATAAAAATCCTCCTCATCTCAGTGTGGAGAAAATCTGTATCAGTGCCTTTCTTTCAGTAGAAACAGGAAACCCAAGGCTAACAATATGTTATGGGCTTCATTTGGAATCCATAAATCTTTTATTAGTATTTACTAAAGTCTGTTACATTGTTGGTCCAGACTGTGTCAGAGTTGGCATCTTCACTTCCTTTAATTCTATGTTCAAATGTTCTTTTTCTTGACCTAGCAACTGTAAAATCACAGTGCAAACAAACAACCTGTCTTCTCCCTGCATTACCTTTTCTCCCCAACAATTTTTATCTTCTAACACAGAGTATGTTATTTTTAAAACTATTTTCTGCATGTTTCATCCCTTTAGACTGGAAATTAGTTCCACAAAGATTCTGTTCACAGACTCTCTGTTCCCAACTCTCAGAACATTACCTGGGTACACAGCAACTAAAAAGTACTGTTAAATGAAGTCAAATGCCCTGAAATTAAGGTCCTCATTTATAAAATGCAAACAACTAGGACCTCAAAGTATTTTCAAGTAGTGGACCTTAGCCAGAGGTAAAAGCCAGTACCTTTTATTCAAAGTACTCTGCCCACAGAGTCAGGGACCCTTTGCCTAAAATTAAGCGCCAGGTGGTCTAGGCTACCACCTATACAATATTCACTTAGAAAATGTTTCTAGGAAATTATGACAATATCTTCTAATGAGAATCACTACTGGAATTACAGTACAAAAACATAAAATTGCAATATTAGGGATTTTGTAATACATCAGTATTGACATAAACTGACTTATGCGATTCTGAATTCCAAACAGTATCTTTAGAAATCAAACTCTAATTCTCCAGGAAAGCCTTCCATCATTCTAAAACCCACTAGCCTTACTTACTCCACTTTAAAATCTTGGATTCATTTTCTACCCATTATTAATAGCTTCCACATTCTGTTAATTTCCTACAAGAAACATATTAACATTTTTAAAATGAGCATTATCATTTCCCTACATTCCAATGTATTCACCAGCCTCCAATCTAGCCTAACGCTGACATAAAATCAAGCCTCCGGTCACTGTTCTCAAAAACAGATCTTCAGCGCTCACTAACGACACCCTAGTTTCCACACGACAGCAGCCTTTTTCTCAAAGTAGTACCCCAAGTGTCTCTTCGTCTTTAGAGATGATAGATTAACCACATGCATAAAAAGGGGTTTGGAAAGAGAGCTCGGCCGCAGAGAGCCAGAGCAGTGCTGCTCACGGGAGGACCAGGTGTGGTTCCTAGCATACCAAATGAACTCAACTCCCTGTGACTCAGCTCCAGGGGATCCAATGCCCTCTTCTTGACTCCAATAGCACTGCACATACCTGGTACACATATAGAAAAGCAGGCACATACACATAAATAATGCTTTTCATAGCACAGTCTTTAGTGGCACATTTGCTTTGGTCTCATGACTAAACATTTGGTAAAATAGTTGGATTTTGTATTTCTCTGGTAGTCAAAGAAATTTACCACCACTCCCTCATGCCTCTCATATGATGGTTTGGTTTTGTTTTAACCTCCAAACTGTTCTGTGCTATTCATCTTGTACAGCAGGACTTTAATTCTAATAGCTATCAAAACAATAGGCATGGTATCCACACATCTCTTATGATTACAGCTTATCAGAAGCCAACACCAGGTTTCTAGTAACAGGCAGTCAGGATTCTCCATGTGTTCCTCTGGACAGTTCTCTATCACCCATTTGGTCACTGAAAACTGGCCTCAGCAGCAAAGCCAGCACGCATTCCAACAAAAGTGGCACAGAATCAAGACAAAATCTACTTCATCTATCTGTGTAAGTGAACACAGATGTCTGACTCAAAAGTAATTCAGCCAGTGTCCTGCCATCAGTCACTCAGAATGTAGTCAAAAATTAAAGAAAAAATCCTAAATAGAAGAAAACAGATACAAAGTCAAAGTAACCCAGCTTCCTTTTCTGATCCTAAGTTCAAAACTTTACACAGAATTGGAGATACCACTCAAGGCGGAATACTTGACAGTACTCATGAGAGTCCCAGCAAGTGTACACGTACAAATTCACACACACACACACACACCAGAAAAACAAGCACTATAAACAGCACGACATTAACACTGAGATTTATGAATCAAGAGTCAAAACAATATCTGAAGCAAGTAGGTCAGTTTTTGTACTGACAGTTGTGCTTTCATATATATGGAAATATATCTGTCCCCTCAACACAATTAAAAGGAAATTAAAGAGGATACTTACCATTAAAGCCCTGGTAAGTATTCCTGGAAGCAGAGTGTACATAATCTACGAAGACATTCAACAGAAAGGAATTAGTGCAATGTTAGCAAAATCCAAAATCATACTCATCTACTCACAATCAATTTTTAAACATCATTAACTCAATTACCAAAAAAAACTGGGGTAAAAATAATTACAAATACCCATTTGGAAAAACAAATCAGTCCTTCACTGCCTAGTGGCAATGTAAAAACTAATTTACAGTCCACATATGTAACAGCCAAAAGAGTAGACCAGGACTAATCTACACAGAGAAGGAAAGCAGCTATGTATCAAATAATGCAAGAAGGAGGGAGATATGTGTCAGGCAGTGGTGGCACTGGGGAAGCAGATGCAGGCAGACCTCTGTGAGTTCAAGGCCAGCCTGGGTTACAGAGCAAAGGAGGAGGCACTTTAGAGAACGTTTCAAGGTCAGTGTCTGTTTTACCACTCAGTCTGTTCTCCAAATACTTCAGGAGCGTGTCTGAAAAACACACATGCATTTATGTATGAGTGTGTGGGCTGTATCCATCCAGGCAGAATGTTAAAGCCTTTATTTAACTCTACAAATAAAGCCTGAAGGAGCAGAATTTAATACAAGGCTTCTGGATATAACCAAACCCTGGCTCATAACACAGGATCAGATTCGGACCCATTCGACTGCAGCAGTGGAGGCTGAGGACGGCAGTTCAGAGATTAGCACTGACTGACACTGCTTGTTATTTTATTATGATAATGAATGGTGAATTCGGTATGTTTGCTTTCATTTTCAACTCTCCACAGAAAATGTATTTCCTTACTTACTGTTCCCACTGTCCTCCTCCCACAGGGGCACACACGCGTGCGTGCACATGCACACACACGCACACACATGCACACACACACACACACACACACACACACACAAGGTTAACTTCTGGTACCACGTATGCTGGCAGTCTCATCAAACTTTGGTATGGTATGAAAACATAATACGGTTTTCTTTTTACTGTCAGCTCTGGCCACTGCACATAGCTGCAATTTAGAGTCACCTGTGTCAGAATGAGTCCCAGCCCAACACTAAAGCACCAACAGGGCAGGACACTGCTCTGAAGAGCTGAACTATTTCAAAGCAACTGGAAAAAGTACACCAAAAAGGGGGACTGTGTCTCCTTTCCTAGACTTATGTCTGACAGCCTTAACTGATTGTAGCAAACCAAAAATCAAAAGCTCATTCAATGCAACATAAGCTAAGATCACATCTTATTCATGTTAAAGACTAACTTTTTTTGTGGAGGCAGAGGCTTCCTTATAAGAAACAAACCGGTTTTATTTAGAAATCAGTACTTGCTCCAGATTACACTCAGTGTAAACTGTCCCATGTCTCCCTAACACTGTCACTATATACCATTTTATGTTGACACTAATGCCTATAAAACTTGAGCAAGATTTGATGGTGTCAGATTAACTGTACTTCATGGCCCCAGAGAGACAGAAGGGACGGAGGGCTGAAAAGCATCCTTACGTTTATTTATTCAGGAAGTCCCACCCGGGCTGCTGGACACCGACCTGAACGTGAAGGGCATCCGGGGCTCGCTGTGTCAGAATCCCAACCGAAGCAGCACGCATAGGCCAGCCCCACCCCCGCCTTGAAAAGTGCACCGGTTCCCGGGACGGTTTCGGGCGAGGCGATTACCACAGGTAAAAACGGGGCGAGTAATTAAACAGCCCCGTCGCAGATTCCGTCTCCGGGGGAGATCGGAGCCCACCCCGATGGAACGCTTGACATTCGTCTCCCACCGAGAAGCGTCGCACGAGGCAGCCCGCCCGTGCCGAGGTTCGGCTCCACCCGCCACCCGCTCGCTGCCCCCGCGGGCCCGGGCCGCCCCTCCGCGCAAGGCCGGGAAGTTGCGGGCGGCCCTGGGCGAGCTCGAGGATGGGGCCCAGAGGCCGCGGAGCTCGCAGCGGGGCCGACCCGTGAGCAGCGGGGGGGACGGCCCACGCCAGGCCGGCCGCGGACCCGCGTGCGGCTCCCGGCCGAGAAGCGTCCGGCCCGGACCCGCCATCGCCGCGCGCGCGGCCCACAGAACAAAGCCACACACACGGCCATCTTGAGGCGGTAAACAGACCCCCGGCGCAGGCCCGCCCGCCCCGCGCGCCCGCCCGCCCGCTCGCTCACCGTCCTCGAAGTCCATGCTGGACGCCGCGGGGCTGGCTGACCGTGTCGGCGCTGAGCTGTGCGGCCCACGGCGAGCGTCCGCGACCCGACGGGTCCCTCCGAGGCGACCGGCCCCCTCGCGCGCGCCACCGACAGCAGCGCTACCG
>NC_022027.1:55268203-55276313 GCF_000317375.1 Microtus ochrogaster | reverse complement strand
GGTGGGCGTGGCTCTCGCGGAGAGGGGCGGGCCCAGCGAGTCCGCTGCCGGGAGCCCCCGGGTCCTGACCCCGGTGGAGCGCGGGGGACGGAAGGTGGGAAGGGACCGCGGCCGGCTGGCGTGCGTGGGGCCTTCTGGAAGGGCTCCGGGTGGCCGGACATGTTTGAGCCTGGCAAGAGCAGCGAGGTTCCAGGAGGGACGACCTTCCTCTTGCGCGGACTAAGCCAGTCACAATAGCGACCTTTGGCTTCTTGGCTAAAAAACGACCCCGGGTGGAAAAAATTTAAGTACTTACGGAGTTCCTTCCTTGGAGACGTGGAAGCCTGGGGCGTGCAGAGGAACACAGGCTGCTAAATACGAAACAATCATAAGACAACCCAAGACAGGCTGTTAGACACTGCCAGGTTCTAGGGAGTAAGTAGAACAACTGCGAAAATTGACAGATGGGAAAGATCTGGCAGGAAGAAAGTAGTCCACAGCTCGAAGGATCACACACACACACACACACACACACACACACACACACACACACACACAAGGGGGCTGCATTATTCCGCTCTGGAATTCGTGTTGGGGACAAAGACAAAGGTCAGGAACAATATGGCGAACACTATTAGATGTGACTTGAACCACAGTTTTAATTAATTAATTTGTTTATTGCTACAGAGCAAATAGTAGTGACAACGATCTGGTTACTCGATAGGAAGCCGGAAATTCACCTGCCAAACCAAGTTCTGGGGAAGCAGAAAATAAAACCGGAAGACCAACAAGGTGTATGACGGTAGCCCCAAACCTGAGCGAGCCATTGTTTCCTCCTCACCGTGTTCCTTCTCCACCCTCATTGACTCATCTTGTTCTCCACCCGTTTCTTGTCTCCCCCCCCCCTTTCCCATCCTACACATGTTTTCTGTTCACCTGGGTTGAACATGTTGAGAACTGAATCCCCAATTTCCCTTCTCAAACCTGTTTGTCCTCCTGTATTTTTACATCTGTTCATGACACCGTAAGCCACCCACTAATCCCAGCTAGAAGGCTGAACGTCATCCACTCAAGCCTCACCGCTCCTCCAGCCTCCCATTTCCAGCCCACACACTGAGCCCTTTAAAACGTCTTGTCTGCCCCATCCTTCACACTCCCGCTGTCACTGCCTGAGTTGAGACACTGGTTATCTCTCTGGGAAACTCTTGCATCTGCTCCCTAATTAATTTCTCTGCCCTTCAGCCTCACCTATTCTCAGCCTGAGGAGGCTGAAGTGATCTAAACGCAAATCTGAACATGCCATTCCCACAACGAAGGCATGGTGTAGATATGGTCAAAGCTACCTAACATAGAGCGCAAACAGAAGATGGGGGCTCCTAACCTCTGACCTCTCCCTATAATTCCCTCTCCTCCCTCCCTCATCTTTCTGCCCTCTCCTCCCTCCCTCATCTTTCTGTCCTCCTCCCCCTCTTCTTTATGAAGATTCTTTACATTATGAGTATGTGTTGTCTGTGTGTAAGTGCAAATGAGTGCAAGCGGCCTTGGAGGCCAGAAGAGGGCAGCAGATCCCCTGCCCTGGGATTGCGGGTGGCCGGGAGCTGCAGGACGTGGGTACAACAGAACTCACGGTCTCCAGAAGAGCAGCAAGCACTCTAAACCACCGAGCCGGCTCTCCAGCCTGCTCTCCCCATGTTGGTTATGTTTCTGACTCTACTTTCCCCAAACATCCCGGGCTTTTTCATGGTTCCTGACTTTGTATTAGTCCCTCGACTGGGAACCATCTGCGGCCTGATGCATCCTCAAAACAGAACTCAGAATTTACTTTTGTAGAATGCATTCCCAGATCTCATTCCCGTGTTCCAGACTTGTACTTTTCAAGCATTCCTTTGAACACGATCTGAAGTTATTAAAACAGTTTCGTACTCAGGCCTGCTGGCTGGAAGTCAGGAATGTCCATTCTAACAAACGTCCAGAAGCAGCAGCTGCTAGAAAACCACACTTTAAGGAGCAAGGCCTTGCAGCGCTGTCTCTTGCATTAACTAATGTGGCTCCGTGTCCTCTTCATTCAAAGCTTTTGCAATTAGAAGGTCTTTGCACCCTTGGTGTCAAGAACAGGTGTTTCCAGAGCAAAACTCAACTCTCCCTCGAGGTTTCTAATGCTTTTCTTATTATCATCTTTCTCCAAACTTACCTTCTGCCGAAAGAAGATTTTGTAACCTGAGGTCCTAAGACCTTGGTATGGCTGAAAAGTGATAAACATTGGATTACTGTTCTCTCTCTCTCTCTCTCTCTCTCTCTCTCTCTCTCTCTCTCTCGTCTCTGTGTGTGTGTGTGTCTGTCTGTTTATATCACCCCCTTCCCCTCAGCTTTCCTTCCTTCCTTCCCCTGGAAGAGAAAATGGCCAGGCGAGGAGCTACTAAATGCAGCCTGAGACTTGTACTTTGAGCAGTATATCCGTATCTCTTCTCCGTCCCTTCTTCCCCAGCTAGGAAGCCTTACTTAGGCAGCTGGCCATGTGGAATCACACCTGGTGTCTTAGTTACTTTTCCATTGCTGTAAAGAGACAGCATGACCATGACAACTTATTTTAAAATTATTTAATTGAGAGTTTATTTGGTTTCAGAAGGAGGACCCACGGCCATCATGGTGGGGAGTGGGGCAGCAGCATGGCAGGGAGCATGTTGCTGGAGCTAGAGCTGAGAGCTTAAATCTGATCCACAAGCGAGACACACGGAAACTGGGCCTGTGCTGAGTTTTTGAAACCTCACCCCCCCCCCCAGGTCATACCTCCTCCTACAAGACCACACCCCGTTTTCCCTCCTAAACAGTCCAATTGGGAGCTAAACATTCAAACAAATGAGTCTGGGGGGGGGCATCCTCATTCAAACCACCACACCCTGCACTCCACAAGAAGTCCTCGGCCAGTCCTACATTATTATTTATTATTATTATTTATTCAACAAATTCTGAGCACCAGCCACATGTCGTGCATCTTATCTGACGCCGTTATTACTTGCATAATAATAATAAGATAGGCTTCCTCTTTATTAGGCTCAATTAAGGGCCCAATCCTTTGCACAAAGCCATATGTCATCTTATCTTCTGTATATTTTACAGCAGATAACAGGTTAATGAATTACAGACCAGCAAGTCTATTAAGAAGAAATGGGGGCTGGACTTTTTATGCACAGAGGTACAAAGGACATGGGGGTTGAAGTCAAGCAGAGGCTACAGGGGCAAGGAGGAAATGAGAAGTTACATCTAGGACCTGTTCTGAGGGGAACTACATCAGACAAGCTACAGCCTCGAACCCGAGAAGAGGCGGGTATCTGAACTCCCTAGTGTTCAGAGTCCTCTGTTCCTCAGCTTCCAGCCTCTCCTCCACAGCAACACTACGGGACAGCTGCCGTTCCTGTGAATGAACCAGCCTTCTCCTGTGACAACACCTTTGACCCCCTCATCTGTTTCCTTCCCTTCTGCCTCTGCTCTCTAAGCTCACTATAGATCATGGCCCCTTCCTAAACACCTCCCAAACATCCTAGCCAGAATCCCACTCTACATAACACACAGAATTGCACATGCACAATTTCACAGTAGGATTCTTATTACCACTTAGGAGTTTGTTAAACCCTGCCTGGCACCTTCTTCATACTTTTTCCCCTTAGATGGTCTAGTGGTCACCATGAATGCTGAGGAACAGTTACCAAATCATCTTACAAAGGCTAGAGGACATTGGATGCCCAAAACTAGAGTTAAAGATGGCCGTGAGCCAGGTGATACTGGTGCTGGCAATGAAGCCTGAGTCCTTTGGAAGAGCAGTGAGACTCTCACCGCTGACCCATCTCTCCAGCCTGACAGGAATGTGTTTTACACCTGAGACTTACCTGAAGCTTCTCCCTGATTTTAATATAGGACTTTAAAAGGATGCAGGGCTCTCCAAAAGTTGGAAGGTAGAACAAAAAAGTGCGGTTCTACCACGTTCTCCTGAGCTCCTGTGTCCATCGTCACGAAGTGCGATTCTACCACGTTCTCCTGAGCTCGTGTGTTCATCATCATGAAGTACAGGTCTACCATGTTCTTCTGAGCTCCTGTGTTCATCATCACAAAGTGTGGTTCTACCTGTTCTCCTGAGCGCCTGTGTCCATCGTCACAAAGTGTGGTTCTACCATGTTCTCCTGAGCAGCTGTTATATTCCAGGAACTTTTAAATAAATTTATTTAATTAAAATACACTTACATCAGGGCTGGAGAGATGGCTCAGCAGTTAAGAGCACTGGCTGTTCTTCCAGAGGATCTGAGTTCAATTCCAAGCAACCACATAGTGGTTCACAACCATCTATAGTGGGATCTGGTGCCCTCTTCTGACATAAAGTTGTAAATGCAGATAGAGCACCATATGCATAAAATAAATAAATCTTTAAACTGTATCTGTAATTACATCATTTTTCCCATCCCCTTCTTGGTAATCATTCCCATGTACTCTTCCTGGCTCCCTCCCAAAATCATGACCTCTTCCCCCCGGGAAGACTATTTTTCTCACTCCCGGCATCCCCCCAGTTCCCCATAGTGCCTTGTCCACGGAGAGGGTCCTGTGAGACGTCCTCCTTCCGTGTTTACATGTCTACCAGTGTTCTACTGCTTCAGGTATCGGTTAGACAGCCATCTTGTTGAGGTGACGCTTCCCCGTCATTTCTTCCCACAGTGTCCCCTAGACAGCAGCTTTCCTGGTCCTCTGGCTCTCGCACTCTTTCCAGCCCCCCCCCCTTCCCAAATGTGCCCTGAGCTTTACTGAGGTGGAGGAATTATAGTACGGATGTCCCACGATCACTTGTTCTCTGCATGTGACCAGGTGTGTTTTTCTCTATGGTCTCCAGTCGCAAAGGTAAGCATGCTTGATGCAGGGTGAGAACCCCCCCTATCTGTGGTTATGAAGATAGATAAGCAGACTGGAGTCAGGAATTACATGAGTTTAAAACCGTTCAGTAGTGGTGGTGATATGTTCTCTAAGGTCCATTGCCTCAGATGGCAGCAGCCATGACTTCCCTCCTAGTGAATGGACTCACTGGACTAAAGACTCCAATTGGACAGGCGCTGGTCGCTAAGATATGCGTGCTACTATTGCATCCTTAGGGTTACCAGGCCATCACTGTGGGTCATGGCCATTGCAGCTGGGTAGAAATATTGGCTAGGGTTTCTATTGTGAAGAGACGCCATGACCACTGCAACTCTTACAAAGGAAACCGTGTAATTGGGGCTCTGTTACAGTTTCAGAGGTTCAGTCCATTAGCATCATGGTGGGACTTGGCAGCATGCGGGAAAACACGGTGCTAAAGGAGGAGCTGAGAGTCCAGACTACTCCAAACAAAAGCATGGTCAGGCCTCTCACAGAAATACCTGAAGCACGATTAATAAAAGCTCAGAGACTGAAATTGGGGTTCAACCTGAAGCTCTGAAAAGCCAAGCAGCCAGCCACCAGCTCTTTCCTCTGTCTCAGTCTGAAATGGGGATCCTACCTCCAGGAATCTAATACTGAGACTGAGTGAGAGCTGTCTCCTCCCATTTACTAATCCTCTCTAGTGCTGGGATTAAAGGCGTGCACCACTGGGATTAATGGCATGCACTGCCCGGTTTCTATGGCAGCTAGTGTGGCTAGTGGGATTAAAGGTATGTGTCACCACTGTCTGAGTGTAAGGCTGGCCAGTGTGGCTGTTTGACTCTATTTTAGGGTTTCTATTGCTGTGAAGGGACACCATGACCACAGCAACTCTTATAAAGGAAAACATTTAGTTGAGGTGGTGGCTTACAGTTCTGGGACATGGTGGCATGGGGGCAGAAATGGTGCTGGAGAAGGAGCTGAGCGTCCAACATTTTGCAGGCAACAGGAAGTGAACTGAGACACTGGGTGGTGTCTTGATCATATATTAGACCTCAAAGTCCACCCCCACAATGACACACTTCCTCCAGCAAGAGCATACCTACTCCAACAAGGCCACAATAGTGCCACTCCCTTTGAGGGGGGCATTTTCTTTCAAACCACCACAACGGGAGAAGTTCCCAAGGCACCGTCCTGTTCGAGACTACCCTCACTTTTGTCTTTTGACGGCGGAAGTCCTCACAGCTTTCACCAGGAAATTGGGAGCAAATTGGCTGTGACATCTGTCAACTCCAGTTGGCCGTGAGAATAGACAAGGCTCGGGGCCGGAGACTTGGCTCAGTCATGAAAGAGCAATTGCTATACAACCGTGAGGACCAAGTTCAGCTCCCGTCACCCACATAAGAATCTGGGCAAACCACGTTCGAACACCAGTACCCCCAGCTCTGAGGGATCTGACTGTCCTCTTCTGGGGTCTCTGCACACACACAAGGGCACAGACACCAGACATGTACACACACACATAAATCTGAAAAATTGAAAAGAATCGATGAGCGAGTCTCTCTGATGAATTGGTTTATTTGCCGTGATATCTAAGTCTTGTTAAGGAGGTCACCCCGCCCTCTTGCTGTGGCTCCACTACTATGACCCCTAAGAGTGAAAATTGATTATTGCTGTTGTCAGCTCCATAGCCATGTTTTAGGCACCTTGAGACATTGTTTAATATGTTTGTTGAATAAATAAAAAGGACCCAGGATCAGTTCCTATATCCCTCATTATACATTAAGGGCAGACTTAGAAATATAAGTACAGGCATATACAACACCTAATTAATTGTAAAGACCTTTCTTCCTACAAGGAACAGAAAGATGCACCACCCTAAAGTGGCCAGCAGAGGGCACCCCACACCAAACGTAGTGAAGGTGTGCGTCCTGCTTTCCGGTGCCCTCAAATCGGAGGAACCCACCAAGGCAGAGAAAGGCTCGATGGAGCTGTGTTCCCCACCCGCGGGCCTTTCTCTCTGAGTGCAGTCACGACATAAGTGTTCTTATTTGCCTCACTTCATCAGACGTCATTCTTCGAGCTTATTTTTTTTAAAAAAATGCAACAATGCAAACTCTATTAAGGTGACAAGTTTGAAGTTCAAGATACGAAACCGCATGTGGAACTTGGCAATTATTTTGTTACCAAAACATTTGCAAGTCTAAGACACAGAATAAGATGGGAAGAATGGTCGCTTTTGGTCTGATTTTCCATGAGCATGCACACACTTACCATACATGCTCCAAGACAGAATATACATGTATTTGACACAAGCTGCAACGTTTACTGACACTGGTATTTAGAAAGTTTTATTCAGTCAAATACTCTGACTCTGAAAATACAGCGGAAGGGACTCTTGGCTGCTAAAACCTGCGCTGTTGACTGTGGGTTTTCCATTCTGCGATCCTCTAGCACATTTTCAGAGGTGTCCGTACTCACTGGATCCCCAAAGATTCTGACTTGAGGATGAACATTAAACTGTCACCAGGGTATCACTGTTCGCAAGACGGTTGAAAGAAATGCTATTTTGTGCTTCTGTAACTTGCACTTGATAATGTCGAGTCTGGAAAAAGAAAAGCTTACAGAGCTTGAGGAGGCGCAGGTGACCAAACCCAGCGGGTTAGTGTTGGGAAACTGAGGGGCTAGGTCGAGGCTGGTACAGACACGCGTGCCTCTAACAGCTCTGAGTACTGGTTCCGTTCCAGTGTTCCTTCTAAGGGCCGTGAAGCCCTTAGGAGGTAATTAGTAAGGATAGTAAAGGGCTTTTAAACTTGAAATATGTTGTGTAAATGCTAAGCCCAGGAAACACACAAAGGATTTATATTTCTGGAGACGATTTCTCAACCAAAGACAATCTGAGGCATCTTTTAGCCAATTTATCTTTTGCAACTGAAATCTCTCTAACCTTTAATCTGAGGAAAACAAAGGGAGGTACTTTAATGGATTTCTTACAAATCAAAGTCCTAAGAAGATTACCTCCTTCATGATTTCAGAAGTGGTGTTCTGTTTCAAAAAAAAATTCCAGGTTTTAATGTGGGTTGTTTGTGTGATGTCTGGGCGGTTTGCTTGCTCAGAGGCAAGGTCTGCGCAGAAATTCGCCAGACTAGGTGATCCAGGATAAACCTGGTGCCAACCTACACCCAAATTCACTCAATAATTGTTTATAAATGTTTGTTTACATTTAAAGTGGGATGTGCTATAGAGATGGATACTTTGC
>NC_022027.1:55262393-55268063 GCF_000317375.1 Microtus ochrogaster | reverse complement strand
AGGCGGATCTCTGTGAGTTCGAGACCAGCCTGGTCTACAAAGCTAGTTCCAGGACAAGCTCCAAAGCCACAGTGAAACCCTGTCTCGAAAAAACAAAAAAAATGTAATGTGTAATTAAGAAATATAGATTAATAGATAAGTATCTATGATAGTCAAGCTTGTAGTTATGTTAGTTAGGTTTTCTAGATATATAGAGATATATTTCAGTTAGATAGGTATTCTTCAAACCTTTCAAAGACCTTTAATATGGCATTTAAAATGTTTTAAAAATGTAGGACTTTTCATAAAAATGAGACACATCTGCTCCTGGAAGTATCAATTACTTCAAAAGGAAGATGGTCATTAAAGAGACTCCTTAAGGAGTTGTTTAGACATTTGGGCAAGAAACTGCTCTTGCCTGGACTGCTTGATATTATGCTGTATGAACTAGACATGTAGGATCCACAGAAAAATGACTACTGAAGTTAAAGAAGGTGAGACAGTCCTTTGGAGTTCCTGCTTCATGAAAGAACTGCCAGACATTCTGCAGGATACAGAAGAAAGTGACTGACAAACTGCCAATATAGGTGGAACTGTCTTTGAAATTTCCTGCTTCATGGAAAAGTCTGATGGATACTATGAAACTGTAGGCTGAAGATGGATGCCCCAATGGTACAGGAGAACTTTGGGTGACTAAACAGGCAGCAAGATGTCTCTGTCATTTCTAGAGTTTTGGAAGTTACTTACAACTCATTTCCTGTTTAGTTAAGTAATATTATATCCTTCTGGAGTCCTTGAAAGAGTTGAAGAATAGATACTTATAATTATAGCTTTTCTTGGTTATGATAAAAGATACAGTAGACATAAATATTGTAACTATAATTCTTGCTTGATAACTGTTTTGCATATGTAATTTTACTATGTTAAAATTAAAACCTTCCTTTTATTTAGACAGAAAGGGGAGAAGATGTAGGAAGTCCTTCTGTCTATGTGTTGCTTTTATTGATTAATGAATAAAGAAGCTCTTGGGCCTATGACAGTGCATAATAGAGTTAGGTGGGAAAAATAAACTGAATGCTGGGAGAAAGAAGGCGGAGTCAAAGAGAGAAGCCATGTAGCTGCTGCAGGAGACAGACACTAGAGACTGGACGGAAACTTACCAGTAGACCACAGCCACATGGTGATACACGGATGAATAGAAATTGATTAATTTAAGATATAAGAGCTAGTCAATAAGAAGTAGACTAAAAAGTAAGCTAATAGACCAAGAAGTGTTGTAATAATACGGTTTCTGTGTGATTATTTCAGGTCTGGGTAGCCAGGAATGAACAAGCAGCCTCTGCCAACACACATGTATATAACACGTATACACATACTTGCACGTACAAAAATAAATCAATTAAGTAGAAAGGCAATCCATAGTCTGGGATAAAATATTTGCAATGAATACATCTGCCAAATGTCTCACATTTGAAATTTATGAAAAGCAACATAATTCTCTAATTTGGCAAATGTCTTTGTTATCGTTCTATTGCTGTGAAGAGACACCATGACCAAGGCATCTCTCATAAGAGAAAGCATTTAGTTGTGGGCTTGTTTACAACTTCAGAAGGTTAGTCCATGACCATCACGGCAGGAAGCAGACAGGCATAGCACTGGAGCAGTAGCTGAGAGCTTTATACTGTAATCCAAAGGCAGCAGGGAGAGAGAGAGAGCCTGGGCCTGGCATGGACCTTTTAAATCCCAGAGCCCACCCCCAGTGACACACCTCCTCCAACAAGGCCACACCTCCTAGTCCTTCCTAAACAGTTCACTAACTGGGAACCAAACCATCAAGCATGTGAGCTGGTAGGGGCCGTTCTCATTCAAATCACCACAGCAGCACAGTTAGACAGGTGCATACGCTAGAGCAGCGGTCAAAGGCTTACGACAGAGGCTCACCATCATTAGCTGTGGAGATACAAATTCAAGCTACGCTAACAAACTGCTGGGATCTAACAGATGACCGGAGTGAGAGACAGGGTCTATGTGGAACTCTCCACACAAGTGATGGAATGTAAAATGATACAACCACTATGAAAAACAATTTGGGATTTGCTTATCATGCTAGTTAGGTTTTTTTGTTTGGGGGTTGTTTGTTTTGTCATTTTGACACAAACCAGGGAAAGCTACAGAGCATTTTAGCTGGGCATATGGCTCAGCTGGGAGAGTGTCTGCCTAACATTCAAGAAGCATAAAGCTGGGATTGTAGCCTGTAATTTCAGCACCTGGGAGGTGGAGGCAGGAAGATCAGAAGTTCAATGTCACCTGGTCTAAATAAGACTCTGTCTCAAAAGGAAAAAAAAAATCCCAGAGCATCTGCCCCTACACCCTTCATAATCACACTTCAGAGGCAGACAGGATGAAGACCACAGCAGCATAGCACAGCTTTCTGTGCAGTCTGCAGCCCCCTGGAGAGCCACCACAGAAATGAAGGCTTTGCTTTTTGGTTTTTTGTTTGTTGTTTGTTTGTTTGCAGATTATGCATCCTGAGCCTTCAGTTTGCTGTGCATCTGAGGATGACTGTGGATTTGATTCTCTTGCCCTCAAGGACTTGGATTACGGGGGCGCATCACCACTCTATACTGTGCTGGGGATCCAACCCAGAGCTTCCCGCACGCTGTGCGAGCGCTCACCAGCTGAGCTACATCCCAGTCCTTGTTCTGTTTTTAGTGCTGAAGGTTGGAAACAGGATCCTTTGCACACACTCCATCACTAGTCACTCCATTCTGTCACTAAGTCACGCTCCAGCAGAAACCAGAGCTTGGACCATCCTGAATGCTCAGACTCCCCTTTCCTCGGCAGATGCTGTCAGGGCAATGCCGAGAAGCACAATTCAGTACAGCATTGTTCTCAAGGAAGGCTCAAAACCTTGTCATCTTCTCATGCCTCCTCGGCTCTGCAATTAAATATTCTCTTACTGCCTTCTGTAGCTCCCAAGTCTAGACACTATAATTACCATGGCAATTTCTCCAATGCCCTAATTAGCAGAGAACTAAAAACCCTTGGAGAAGAAAGCCAGGACCCCCCCCCCCCAGCAGTCAGAGCTGCCTAACCCAACGAGAAAATTAGCCCAGTACAGGGAGGGAGTTCCATCCCATCTTCCCTTCCCTATCACACCTCCCGTGGCCTTCCTGCAGCCTTCTTAAAGGAAGATGTCAAAATTTGCTTCCACTTGTCCTGTCCCTCATCTAATCTTCCCACCCCACATGGCACCATGCTGGCCTCTCAGCCATCAGAATTTAGTGGGCAGTTTGTGCAGAACCAGCTTTCAGTGCGCTTCTGAGCATTTGCTTTTAAGAATAAATTACAAATGTTCCTAGCTCCACCCTCCTGTAAGCACCTTGAGCCTATTCAAATAGGACCCTGCTTTGCTGTTTCCTCTGTTGGCTGATGTCTCTAAAGACAGGCTTCCCTGGAGCCCAGGCTGGTTTCAAACTCAACACGCAGCAGAAGCTAGCCTCAAATGTTTAATCCTCCTGTTTCTGCTTCCCAAATGCTGGGCTTTGGATTTGGCGGAAGGGATCATTAAAGCAGCACCTTGGTGTGGAGGGACCTGGTAAAATTAATAACAGAGACACTGTACTTGGATCAAGGCTCTGACCTCACTGGCTCCCTCATGCAATGAGTCTGGGGGTTTAGGGGTGCCCGACTTCAGCGTTGCCCTAAGTCAGAGTCACTTTTCACACAAAGGGCCTGACATTTCCTGGCAGCTACAGGATGTTTAGTTCTGAGCCAACATTCCCGGAGCAGTTCATTTGTGTGGGCCGAGCGGCCCAGCCCTTCTGGGAACTCACACCCAGTATCCCCTTACTGCTGCCATTCGCTGCCGTTACCTCTCCCTTCTCAGCTCTCAACTTACTTCCCGTGGGCCTTTTCTCTGTGTCTTCAAAAACCTTTCTGAGAGGTAGCAAAACAGGGGCATGAGGAGAGAAGAGAGAGATGAAACAGGCTCTCCAATCCTGGGTCACTGACTTCACACTCACATACACTACCTCAAGTGCTCAGCTTTGTGAGCGCCCGAGGACATGGCTCCTGGCTGGTCACTGTGAACATCCCTTACTCAGCAGACAGATTTCCTCCCCAAGCTCCTCGCCATTGTTCCCTTCACAGTCAACCAGGCAACCTTTCTACAAAACCAAAGAGATAAAAACAAGTCCGGGGGTTATCCCTTCTGATAACAGTATCATTGGTATAATATTTAATGGGTTACAAAGCACCTTTGCCCGGCCTTTACTCCACCGGAGCCTCCATTCACCCCATTGCAGCCCCGTGAGATAAATTACACTGTGGTCCTTTACTGCAGATAAGGAAATCTGAGTGCCGACTGCCCAGGCATTCAACAGCTGCTCTAATAGGAAGAGCCACATCCACAGCCCCCAGCATCACAGGAGGCACAGTGGGCTGACGCCTGCGGAGTGACTCCCGTGACTAAGGACTGGACGGACCAAAGGTGCGTCCTGCAGTGGGCTCTGCTCATAGGGCAAGAACATTTGACCTAGCTCTCTCTGGACTCAGACTAAGGAATTCATCAGTCGGCCAACCAAAGGGGCTAAAAAGAAGAGACCCATCGCAGAAGGGCAGAGAGATGGTGAAAGGGCATAATGAGAGACACAAAACCTTCCCTACAGCCGCCTCAACCCCTGGAGAATTTTGCAGCCCCAACTGTACAGCTAAGTGAAGCTTCTCTCACCCTGAGAGCCTCTGCTTCCCAAGTCCAAACAGCCGCACCACACTCCACCTGGAGTGAGTTTGGCACAGAGGCTCAAGCCAAGCCAAGCAGTACAGCCTCCTGAGATCTTTGCAGTCCTGTTGGTGAAGTCAGGAACGCACAGGACAGGCGACTGAGCCTGGGGGCAACTTCTCTGGCCCTTTGAGGCTCAGCTCCAAGGATTAGAACGTGTGACTCAGAGAACATATTTTACAATCAGGCAAACATGTAGTCTTGGTTTGAAAGATTCAGAGCATGCTCCAAGGGCAAAGCCTCCCACAAATGACAGGGCAGCCTCTCTCTGGGTAAGAGAACACAGACATTACACGGGGAGCAAATCTGTTTCATAAACACCTCCGTGGGACTGAAGCTTCCTGGGGAGGAGGAATCTCCAGGAGCCTGTCTGTACTTTCCACTCCCCTGGGCCTGACGAAAAGCAAGGCTCAGCTCTCTGGCCTGGCTCCGTCTTCTTCCACGCCCCCCCCTTCAGTCACGACATGTTAAGTTCATTTGTGTCATTTTTACTGGGCGCAGATTTGGGGAAGAGCCATCTTGAATACCTTTTACCTGTCTTAACAAGAAGCATCCACGGGACGGCCCCAGTTGTTTAAATGAGGGTTCTTCAAAAGGCTCTGTGATCTAAAACGTAAAACTGCAGCTGTGACTCGGCCTGACCTCGTGGGGCAGCCTGGAGGCTTCTAACCAGCCTGGCACCAAGCAGAATAAAAACGGCACAGTGGTGTGCATCCATCGGCCCAACCCTGGGGGAGACGAGGACACAGATCACAAGTTCCTTCCAGTCCACCCTGGGCTGTGTAGTGAGATCTCGGCCAACATGAGCAGGACCCTATCTCAGAGACAGAACAAAAAGAGAGGATGACGAAAAAAAAATCCAAAAGACTAGCCGGGCAGTGGTGGCGCACGCCTTTAATCCCAGCACT
>NC_022027.1:55260750-55262293 GCF_000317375.1 Microtus ochrogaster | reverse complement strand
GAGACCAGCCTGGTCTACAAGAGCTAGTTCCAGGACAGGCTCCAAAACCACAGAGAAACCCTGTCTCGAAAAAAAAAAAAGAAAAAAAATCCAAAAAGAAAGGATGAGAGAAGAGGGCACAACCCAGGCAGCCGCGAGGCCTCCAATTACGGTGTCACGGTTCAAGCCCTGGTGTTTGGTGTTTTGGTTTCTGTTTGTCACAGGAAGATAGGGCATTGAAGGAGCCAGAGAGGAATGTGTTCACCTACAAACAAATGGACTAGGAGACCTTCAAGTGAGAGAAGCTGTCTCCTTCCGCATTTGATTGGGAAGAGATATTTTGACAGTCTCACTTCTGTGGCAGAAGAAAAAAGACTTGGATGTACAATATATGTTTGCATAAAAACTTGAGAAAACAAAAATATAAAAATGCATATAAAAACAAACAGAAAAGGGGCTTTGATAATCTAAATGCAATGTGTACCACAAACAAGAGTAGGCAAAGAATACACTAAAGTCTCCCACTGGGATGGGAGATTTCTAGGCTTATTCCCTAAGGAAAAATAAAGTGGGGTTTGACATCCTCTTCCTGCCTGGGGGAAGGCGCACGCGCGCGCACACACACACACACACACACACACACGCACGCACATATACACACACCACACCCCAGCTCAGCGCTGCTCTGCCTGGCTCACTGCTATCTGATTCTTCAGGGCCTATCTCACATGTGGTGAGACCTCCCGTGTCCCGCTTTGACTAGAGATACATGAGCCTTTGCTCAGAGCTCCTACAAAACCCCTAGGTCTGTTTGATGTCTTTTCCTATTAGACATGGGAAGGCATTTATTTTGTTCATTTTAAGACAGGGTCTCACTACGTCTCTCCAGCTGGCCTAGAACCTGCTATGTAGACCAGGCCTGCCTCAAACTTGTAACAAACATGCTCTCTGCCTCCAAAGAGCTGGAATTACAATGTGTGCCAACAGTGAGCTCAAGAGATGCTTACTAAGCACTTGTTGAATGCCTGAGTACTTTAGTTAACGTGTAACCTCTGGCCTTCAGTTTCCTAATCTGTGAAGATAATCGCTAATAAGTCACTGTGACAAGAATCAATCAAATATTACTGTTTAGTACAGGGTTTCAATGGGAGCTCATTCTTTCCTCCTCTCTGAGATCTGGAGACTGAGGTTTTGGGATTTTCTTAAAAGGATTTGAGAAATAACCGGGAATTAAAGAAACCTAGCTGGGATTTAGTCCCAGCGGCTTCAATTTAAAAATAATAATAATAATCTATGACAAGAGTAAGAAGGTGACTGGACTTCCAGGGCTGCCATAAGAAAGCGCCAAGTCCTGGGTGGATTAGACTGCAGGCTTTCTCAGCCTCACGGATGCTGAATCTACTAGGCAGGTGTCAGCAGCACCCTGTCTCTTCTGTCTGCGGCGTCAATGGTCTTCCTTCAGTGCATAGTTATAGTAATCCCTTCGTTTAATAAGGACACTAAGCACACTAACGGGACCCACACCAACCCTACTACCTAAGTGTGATGGTTATTACACACTAAC
>NC_022027.1:55257545-55259004 GCF_000317375.1 Microtus ochrogaster | reverse complement strand
CCTGCCTCTGCCTCCCAAGTGCTGGGATTAAAGGTGTGCACCCACCGACCGGTAATCATATGCATTTTTAGTAGAGGCTCTGGGAAATAGTCCACTACTCTCCCTAGTTAAGGAATATCTCACAGATAATCTCCTGGCCGAGGTCAATACACCCTAAATGCACACAGGCCACTCACTGCTCACTGTGAGATTGCCTCAGAGAGCTGCGGGCAAACCATGGGAAATCACTGACCCAAGTCAAAGAGAAAGTCAGGAAATCCAAAAAGTCGACTAACAGCTTGCTTGTGAAAAAAGACAGTTGCTCAGGGTGAATGATAAATAAAATCCCAGGTGATAATAGTCCATTTCTTCTGTGTACTATTTACGTGAACTCAGGGAGGCAGGTGTTTCAATCCCTCACACTTTACAGTGTAGAAAGCTTAGACACAGAAAGATTTGGTCAGAGGGAAATCACAGCCTGGAAAGTCAGGACGAACACAAATCTAGATGATTTGTAGACAGTTTCCAACATAAGGATACAGGGACCATAAGGACCCAGGAGGACCAAAAAAGATGGAAAAATTGGGGGAACAAACCTCCTGATCTCTACTTTTAAGGGAAAAATCTGGTGCATCATTTGGATGTATGCTGGAGGCCATGAGTACTGGGGACACTGGCATCAAACGCCCACCCAGGCCCAGAGCGTGAATCTACTTTCCGGGTACGCATCTTTTCTGTGTCGAAGGGCTGGAGCTCAGACCTGCTTGGACTTTCCCCACCTAGGAAAGCCTGTGGAAACAGGTCTCTTCTGAACGTTCCCTGAGTCAGATTTTTTTTTTCTAGGACAATGAGTCTCTACCCTGTAGTGATATTTCATTTGTATTTTAATAAATAAAGCTTGCCTGAAGATCAGAATGCAAAACAGCCACACTAGTTAGCCATAGAGACCAGCAGTGGTGGCACACGCCTTTAATCCCAGCACGAGAGAAGAACATAAGGCAGGATGAGACAGGAACTCGCTTTTCAGCCTGAAGATTTCACAGAGGTAAGAGCTCTACAGTGGCTGGCTGCTTTGCTTTTCTGATCTTCAGGTTGAACCCCAATATCTGTCTCTGGGTTTTTATTATTCGTGCTACATTACCCCATTCTGCTCAGTTTTTTGCCATGCTTGTTTTGCAACACTTCCTTTGGCATCACTAAATTAAATATTTAGCTATTGTCACACACACATGCACACACACATTCATATCATTACATACACATCACACACTTTCATATCATTACATACACATGCACACACTTTCCCTATCGTCACATACACATGCACACACTTTCCATATCATTACATACACATGCACACACTTTCCATATCATTACATACACATGCACACACTTTCCATATCATTACATACACATGCACACACTTTCATATCATTACATACACATGCACACACTTTCATATCATTACATACACATGCAC
>NC_022027.1:55255956-55256885 GCF_000317375.1 Microtus ochrogaster | reverse complement strand
ATCATTACATACACATGCACACACTTTCATATCATTACATACACATGCACACACATTCATATCATTACACACACATGCACACACTTTCATATCATCACATACACATGCACACACTTTCCATATCGTCACACACACATGCACACACTTTCGGGGGAACATGCCATCTAGGATGATCGACAGTCCTGTTTGCTCAGGGCTGAGGCTTACCGGACTACAGGAGTATTATCGAGCTGTAACTATAATATAAAAGGGAGTAAAGGAAGAGCAATTAAAATAAACTAACATGTACAAGAGAGCCCCGCAGCGTTATGTTAGAGGACTCACTGGAATAGTCAGCAGATGGACCAGAAGTACTCAGCTGAAGGACCCACTGAGAGCCTGAGGTTTTCTTGAAGATACAAATTAGACAAAACTAGTTTGTCAATGGCAAAACTGAGATTTAAGAATGAATTCATATTGACCACTTCCCGTACAAACCAAAAGACAAAACTGAAGGTAATTCCGGCTGACCTCAGTTCTGCAGACTAGCCAGCATCTGTGGAGAGCCCGCTCCAACTGCTTGGGGACCGGCTCCTCCCCACCCAAGAAGGACTGAGATACAGTGACTCTAGTGTCCTTTCAGAATGAGGAGGTGGAGGATGGGTCAATGGAAGTTTAGATCCTACCCACTGCTGAGGACCAGCCACAACAAAATCACCTCTTACCAGTGTAGGGGCATGGGACATTGAAGAAGAAGCATAAACATAATGAGATAGAAAACGTAAGACAGGGCTGGAGAGATGGCTCAGTGGTTAAGAGCATTGACTGTTCTTCCAGAGGACCTGAGTTCAATTCCAAGCAACCACATGGTGGCTCACAACCATCTGTAATGAGATCTGGCGCCCTCTTCTGGCCTGCAGGCATACATAATAAATAAATAAATAAATAAA
>NC_022027.1:55254589-55255136 GCF_000317375.1 Microtus ochrogaster | reverse complement strand
GAGAAGGTAACAAAAGGCTTCATTAACATGATACAGAAGGTTAACTCACACAGTCAACTCAGAGACTGCCCGTCCTCAGCATTCGGTTGTCTAGGTAACGAGATGCCCCAAGTCAGGTACAAGGAGTCAGGTACCTGAAAGACAGCCCTTCCCCAGGTGACCTCATAGTTACAAAAGAAAGGAGCAGGAGCACATTAGCATATTGTGACCACCTGTCAGGATGGCTCCTGAGCTACTTTAACTTCAAAAGGGCCAGGCAGCCACCTCCTGAGTTAGAAGGTGCAGTTCTGCCTGTGTGTTAGTCTCCCAAACTCTCTGACGTCAGACAAGGTGAATGGGCCTGCATTTCTTGGCCTCCACAACCCACCAGAGGTTATTAATGAAGACAGTTAAAGAACTTGCCTTGTGTTTAGCTTCCTGCTCTTAAAATAGATCCACAGCGTCGCAGTGTGAACAAGGTGCTGATCCCACCCTGCAGAGGCTGCATGCCAACGTGTGCAAGGTGCTGAACACGCCCTGCAGAGGCTGCATGCCAACGTGTGCAAGG
>NC_022027.1:55251906-55253704 GCF_000317375.1 Microtus ochrogaster | reverse complement strand
AGTTATTACGTAGGCTAAGATTACCCGTGTTCGCAGCCAGTGACAGTGGCTTCCGTGTAGCATACACACGGAGGGAGTTTTCTATTCAGAAAGCCTGCGCTCCTGTCCCAATTATGCTTCTTGCCAGTAAGCTGGGAGGGCGAAAAGAACACTTCATCTCTCAGGATCTTTATAAGCGCAATGATTTAAGACCTGACTCGAGTCTATTACACCAACGAGTGAGCTATAGGAGACAACTTGTTCTCAGCCACACTCCCAAACAGCCACTCTTTATCAACTGAATGCCGTGCAGCCAGCCTCGGAAGAGACTGGTGTTGGGAGAGTTCCTTCTCCAAGAAGACATTTAGAAAGCATCAACACCCCTCCCCAGCATACGGTCCCAGCAACAAACCAAAGTACGATTCTATCGGAGTTCACTCTGGGGAACCAGTGAGCATGGGCGAGGGTTGCAGGCAGGAGCATGGGTGACCCCAGTGCCGCCCCACAGGAAGGTAGCTATGCAGCACCAATGGCGGCTCCCCCCCCCCTGCATGCCCAGAGCTCCCCTCCCTCTCATTATCCTCCCTCAGCCCATATACTCCAGGACCTCTCGTGTAATTAGGACAGAATTGCACACAGACGGCTGAGACAAGTGGCTAGAATCTCAGGTGAGGGTCTAGTGACCCTCCACAACCCCTCCTTCTCTAAAAGGAGCTCCTTAGTCAACAGGCCTGCTCTTGCAAGCAGGCATCGCTTACAGGATGAAGACGAAGCCCCTAAGAGATCTGAGGAAGATGGAGACGGTCATGTTCAGAGGGGCACCTTCCCTGACAGGACTGAGCAAAGTGAGTTTCAGGTCAGAGTCTTCCAGCCAGGCCAGAGGAGGTTCTGCTGGGTTTACAGGAAGCACTTGCTTTTCTATTTATTACACACGGTCACGTCATCGTTGCTGTGAGCTCCGGGCTGACAGAGGAATCTGCACAACTGGAAGACTGTGGGGGCACTCTGACCTTCGGTGTGACCACTCACAGTCTGTTGGTCAGAGCCAGGGATGCGGTGGGAAACCATGACCACCACAGGACAGGCAGTTTCTAGAATGCATGTCTAGCATTCACGAGGCCTGGTGTTCCAGCCCGAGCGCTGCAGAAACTGGTTTGATGGCACACACCTCTAATCACAGCACTCTAGACAGGAGGTAGAGGCAGGACTTTATCCTCTGATTCAAAATAAATTTGCATTCTGTCAAAAAAAAAAAAAACAAAAAACAAACACCACCATCAGTCAGGAAGAAAAGAGAACCAGAGTCTTTGTGGACAGCCATAAAGACCACTATAGTTAAGTAGCAAAGGCTTCAGAGCCATTTTAATTATCTCTTTTCCCAGAGAAAGACTTGTTATGAATCAGCTTGCAGAGAACTGGCACGTTACCAAGGATATGTTTTTCTTTTCTTAATGAGAATAAATTATTAGTCAATAGTTTTGCTGAGCCGCTGCACTTTCTACGGTGTTTTCTGTCGCCATGCCCACTGCCAAGCGACAGCTGTGGCCTTCTTTATGATGAAGATCACCTTCTCTTGGTCTGGGGCTCTCTCCTGTGTCCTCAGAAAGTGAGGCTTGCTTTTGTCTTCTTGCTGCTCAGGTGGAGCCCCACGGTACCGAGAGCTCCAGCAGAAGCTGTGACCCAGGCCAGGGATGATAGTGAATGTCTGTGATGCAGCCCTTGAGAGGCCAGGGACAAGAGTGAATGTCTGTGATGCAGCCCTTGAGAGGCCAGGGACGATAGTAAATGTCTGTGATGCAGCCCTTGAGAGGCCAGGGAC
>NC_022027.1:55250999-55251512 GCF_000317375.1 Microtus ochrogaster | reverse complement strand
GTGGTTTGTTTCGCTATAGGGACTGTGTGGGGGTAGATATCAATCATCTGATGCTGTTTAACCTTCTTCGAAAAGTTATCGGCTTAAAGGAATAACGGACATTACTATGGCTCATGGTTCTGTGAGAGAGGCATTTTGGCTGACAGTTTTGGCATAGGCTTTGTCACAAGCTGTGGTCTCAAGGACTCGGTCTCAGGCTTGACCGAGTCTAGAAGGTCTGCTCCCTGGGATGCCCCCCTCACATGCTGGAAACAGTATTAATGATGGAGAAGTTGCTGCTACTCCCCTCGCTGGGCTGCCCGTGGGCTGTGAGATTCCTTTCCCCTTTAAAGGGAAAGTTTCGCCCTACTTCTTGGAGAAAAAGAAATGAGAGACGAGAGGACGCGGGAGTGACAGACCCAGGAAGAGGCGACACTGCAGTTATTACGTAGGCTAAGATTACCCGTGTTCGCAGCCAGTGACAGTGGCTTCCGTGTAGCATACACACAGAGGGAGTTTTCTATTCAGAAAGCC
>NC_022027.1:55248358-55250246 GCF_000317375.1 Microtus ochrogaster | reverse complement strand
TCTGTGAAATCGTCAAATACTTATCTTTTCAGTTTCCAGTAGAGCAGACAAGTGACTTGGGAGCGCGGGGCCCATTTTCTTGCATTTTGGACATGATAATCACCAAGAAAGAGTAAGAGCGCTAGGCCCCACCCCACCACAGCCTCGCTGAGTCCTGGGTCCCCACTCAGTAAAACCAAAGGTCTGCATTAGATCACACGAAAGCACTTCCAGGATGAATATCCTGAGACTCTGGGACCTCAACTCGGACTTCACAGTATACCTAACACGAGGCTTACAGGAAACGATCTCACCCCCATTCTGATAGACAATACTTCACATCTATAGTCCGAGCACCTGGATGGAGGCCGGACTGTACGGCAGGACGGGAAGATTCCAGAACCCTCCTACGGAAAGGAAGTGCTCCAGTGCGAATTTGGTTGGGAGACAATGTTTTGAGAATTGGGAGAGAAGGATCAAACGATATGATTTCACACATTATATTTTCTCACGTCTGAAAATGCGAGAGGCCGGACCGGAAGTGGGGAGAACACTTGCAGCAAGATGCGCAGTCGCAACCCAGAAAACCTGTCCATGTCACTCGGAGCTGAACACAGGTCTCTAGCAGCGGCCTAGCCACAAAGGGGGATAAAGGGACAGCTTTCGCCTGTGGGAGACGCAAAATTAGGATTTTGTTGGGGGTGGGAGAGAGACAAAGCTTAGTGGTTTAGTATATGCCTAGCACTCACAGGCTTGGATTCTACCCATGGCACCACAAAGAACCAGAGGCCAGCAGAATTGCTCAGTAGGTAAAGGCGCCTGCTGCCAAGCCTGACTACCGAGTTCAATCTCCAGGGCCCAGCTAGTGTAAGGTGAGAACTGACTGCCGCAAGTTGTTCTCTGATCTCCCTAGACACACCATGCAAGGTATGAATGTCTCCCTAGACACACCATGCATAGTATAAATGTGCAGACACATGTGCGTGCGCACACCCACACCCATATACATGTTTAAAATAATTCTTTTAAAATACAACAAGAAATTTATGAAGCAGAACAGGTATCGTGTCAACTCTTTGTGTGTTTATGGGCATGCCTGTTACTATGTGAACATTTGTGGGGGCAGTGTGTGTGTGTGTGTGTGTGTGTGTGTGTGGTGTGTGTGTGTGTTGTGTGTGGAGCCCAGAGGTCACATCAGATGTCTCTCTAAATTGCTTCCATTTTATGTTTTGAGACAGAGTCTCTCACTGGACCTTCCGCTTGCCCTTTCTCCTGGACTAACTGACCAGAAGGCTGTGGATCCCTGGCCCAGAGCTAGGATCTTAGATACGCAACACTGCACCTGGACTTTTTTTTTTTTAACATGGCTTCTAGGTAACAGAATCAGGTCCTCATGCTTAAGAGGAAGAGTACTTTATTGAGTCAACCATTCCCCAGTCCCTCATGTTCGCTCTTGACTCACCACAGCTGCTAATAACCCGAACGTCACCTTCTGTAGAAACCACATCTTCACCCCACTTTGTATCAAACGTCACCTTGTTGTGCTCGTCCTTCTGTCCTTCACAGTCAGGTCCTTCTGGTCCTTTACGTCGCTTAAGGAAGGATGGCGACCAGTTTTACATCCCAGCAGAAAATGGACCAGAGATCAGGGAAACCCTAAGGGTGGTACGGGGCTAGTAACTGCAGAGAGGCTCCAGGGAACAGGTGAGGTGGAGCTAGGCAAGGCAGGCTTCCTGTCTCAGCCCGACAGCCATCCGCTGGCCTGCAGGGAGTGACAGCCATCTGCTGGGCTGCAGGAAGGGACAGTCATCCACTGGCCTGCAGGGAGGGACAGTCTACTCCTGGCCTGAAGGAAGGGACAGCCATCCGCTGGCCTGCATGGAGGGACAGCCATCCGCTGGGCTGCAGA
>NC_022027.1:55241983-55248178 GCF_000317375.1 Microtus ochrogaster | reverse complement strand
GCTGGGCTGCAGGGAGGAACTCCTCTCTCCATGTGATCTGCTGGAGATCCCCATGGTCAACTCCACTGTGAGCTCTGGAAGCTTTTGGACAGTCTGCAAGTCACCCTGTCTCCAGAGCAGGGCAGACAGTAGATAAGGGGACAAGGTGGACCTCTTTGGGTGACTGATTAAAATATAGAACATCTGTGTGCACCACCCGTGGGGAACATCTATGTATGCCACCTGTGGGGAACATTTGTGTATGCCACCTGTGGGGCACATCTGCAGGGTGGTATCCTGAGCACAGGAAACCTCAAAGCTCACCTCCACAGTGACACATTTCCTCCAACAAGGTTATACCCTCTCCAACAAAGCCTTACCTCCTAACAGTGCTTCTCCCTATGAGATTATAGGGACCAATTACATTTAAACTACCACGGCCTATGAATACCTCATACGTTCACATAAACACACAAACGGACAAACAACCAGGGCTCTAGAGATGATTCAGCAGTTAAGAGCACCCAGGTTTGATCCCAGCAAGCACGGAGCAGCTATCAACTGTCCCTAAGTTCAGTTTCAGACAGTCTGACCCCCTCTTTGCCTCCACCAGCGCCAGGTATGTGAGTGGTACACAGACATTTAGGCAAAATACCCGTACACAGAAAGTAAAATGAATTTAAGTCAAACAAACAAACTAATCTTTTCAAGTATATATTTAGCTGGACATGATGGCACATGCCCTTAATCCAAGCACTTGGGAGGCAGAGGCAGGTGGATTTCTGTGAGTTTGAGGCCAGCCTGGTCTACAGACTGAGTTCCAGGAGAGCCAAGGCTACACAGAGGCTGTCTTTCTTGACAAACAAAGAAAAACAAAACAAAAGTACAGACTTAGAAGTGGAACACCTCGGCCCCCACAGCTTGCTGGTTCATCTTCCTGTCAATGGAGTGGACGGGAGACTGTGAGGCACACCCATGGGCATTTCTGGAAGGGCATCTCCGAGAGGATTAACTCAGAGAGGAAGCTCACCCTGAATGAGGAGGACTCTAGTCCACGGACTGTGGGGCGTGTGAGGATAGAGTAAAGGTGCAGGCAGGAGGAGTGGGGGAGGGGGGGTCAGCGAAGCCCTGGCACCTGCTCGCTCTGCTTCCCCTCTACCACACCTTCCCAGCACTATGGACCGAACCCTCCAAACAGTAAGTCAACCCAGCCGCTCTCAGGTATTTGTCACGGTAATGAGAAAGGTAACTAACAAATTAACATAGATGGTAACTTGATCAAATTTGATTTGCGCTGTTGTGATGAAATATTGGCCAAAAGCAACTCGGGGATTACTTGGCCTAGACTTGTAGTCGGACTTTCTTTGGACCAGCAGCTCCCAAATAATGACTCGAAGACTTCTTATTAAGTATGAAAGCTTAGCCTTAGCTTAGGCTTGTTCCCAACTAGCTCTTAAAGCTTAAATTAACACATTCATATTAATCTACATTCTGCCACGTGGCTGGTTACCTTTCTTCCATACTGTACTTCCCACTTCCTCCGTGTCTGGATGGAGGATCACGCCTCTCTTCTTCCCAAAATTCCCACTCCATTCCTTCCTGCCTTCCTACTGAGCATCCAGCTCTTCATTAAACCAATCAGAAGGTGCCTTGGCAGAGACACAGCTTCCCATGGTACAAAAAGATTCTCCCACGACATAAGGAACTGAAGGTGTGAACCTAGAGACAGGGACTGAGGTAGACAATGGAGAGAAGTTGTTTGTTCAGCCACCCTGTTATTGAGACCAAGCTCGCCTGCCTAGGGACAGCACCACCCACAGTGAGATGGGCCCTCTCACACCAAACCCCAATTATGACCTCAAGCCTTGTAATGCAGGCAGTTCCTCAGCTAAGGTTAAGCTTCAGTTGTCAACATAACTATTTTCAACCTCTTCAGGAATTGCCGGGTTGTTCCCCAAAGCGAAATGGTTTACATTTTTACCAGAAAAGTCTAAGGACAGGACTTCTTCGCATCCTGGCTGACACTTTTTATTATTTATGTCTTTGTAAATTGTGCCCACTCTTGAGTGTGTGAAAGGCTCTCTCAGTGTCTGCACTTGAAGTCTTCCTTGGAGGGGAAGGACGCTGAGAGCTTTCCCCTGTGTTTGCTAGTATTTTACAAATCTTCCTTGGAGAAATGTCCGTTTATGTCTTTGTTCTATTTTTCATTTTTCTGTTGTATATGTATGAGTGCTCTACCCGCACGCATGCTTTCACCACTTTTAAACTGAAGCACGTGTCCTTTCTGTTATTGAACTGTATCTTCATATATTTTAGACATGATCAAACCTTTTTCCCATTATGTGAGTTGTTCGTTTTTGATAATGTCCTTTGAAGTATCAAGTGTTTGACTTTGATGTTGCCCACTTTATCTGTTACTGCCTTTTCTTTTGCTTATTATTTTTGAGAGGTTTTTTTTTGTGTGTTTGTTTCTGTATGTGTGTATGTGTGATCAAAGATTAAGCCCAGCGCCCCAGACTCTAAGCTTTTCCACTGAGCTACATCCCCAATGGGCGGGGGCGGGCACATTGTGTGTGAAGGTTCACAATCTCATGCACAAGTGTGTGAGTGCGTGTAGGGGCCAAAGGTCAACCTCAGCTGTGATTCCTCAGGAGCCATACACCTTGCTGTGAGAGACAGGTCTCTCTCACTGGCCTGGATCCCACCAACTGGTCTGCACTGGCTGCTCAACAGGTTTGCAGGCTCCATCTGTCCTCACCTCCCAGCATGGGATTTTCAAGCATGTCACTGTCCCTGAGCTCTGGGGATCCAACTCGGGTTCGAATGTTTGTGTGATTGAGCCATCTCCACGGCCTCTTTCGTGATGTTTTAAAAGCTAGTCTTTCTTAGTTTCTCGCTCAAGATTAGAGAAATTCTTCTGCTATTTCTTTGTAGCCCCAACTTACTCAGAACAGTCGAAGCAGATAATTACGGTGTTATTGCCATGTTATTGCTGTGTTCCACACCAAGCGTTGCCCTCGTCTTGATATCTTATCCTTTCTGCAGGAGGAGATGGCTGTGTCGGTGTTGGCGTCAGATGTGTCAACTCTGCCTGTGTTCTTTGTTCCTTGGCCTTCCTTGAGGCGAGTCCCTTGCCCCACCCTTTCCAGGACTGCCAGGACCATCAAGATCGCCAACACACACATGGATCCATCCAAAAGAGGCAGACAACACCCTCGTTCATGACTCAAAGTCCAGACGGGCACCCGGCCACCCGTCTTTGACCCTCACCTCACCCTAACTCTGCTGAGTCTGTGCTTTGGTTGTGACAGGCTTGGCTTTGCTCTGCAGAGGCAGCTGTGGCACTTCTGGGAGGTGAATTCCATTTGGCAGCTTGCCAACAAAGTCCCGCTGAAGTTCCCAGTTAGATTAAAATAAGTCAACTATCAGTTCAGTGCAGCAGCATCTTGAGGGGCAGCAGATGAAGCTGAGCAGAGCTTCTGAGTTCTCCTCCTTTGACAATATTGACGCTTAGATGTCAACCTCGTAATTATTTTAAAGAAATATGTCAAGGCAGCGTTACCCTCCGGGAACCCAAAAGCTTCCCCCACGCCCCCTTCCATCCTATTACATCCGAACACTTACCCAATCCATTTGAATCGACTTAAGAAACGTTTCTCAGCTTCTCCCACCACACCAGTCCAACGTCTGTATCAATTCAGATGTTATCAAATCTTAGGTCGACTAACAAATCCTACTGCTCAGTCATTTCTCCCATTGTGTAACTGAAGAATCACTCCAACTGAGAGCCTTAAGGTCGGAGAGCAAAGATAATGCTCCCAGCTCTCGGGAGGGAGGCTGCCATCTGAATGCACCCAGTCAACAGTCACGGAGAAATTCTCAGCACCACACTTTCCCTCGCTGATTACAAGTTCTTAATAAAAGACCCCAGGGTTAAAACAATGAAATCCCTCACCTTTTAGGTACAGGAGGAGCCCTTCAGGTACTGCTATGTGGGTGACTTCAGGAGTGTCCCTGGTGGTACCCGAGCAAAGTAGAGATGTTCTCATCCATGACAAGGGGTCATGTGCAGGCCTGTGTAGGGATGAGATGTGTTTTGTTCTTGGGTTTTTGTTGCTGTTGTTTGCTTGTTTCCTGAGCATCCAGCCAGGGTAGCCCAGGGTAGCCCAGGGTAGCCCAGGCTGACCACTGACTCATCATCCTTCTGCTTCAATCTTCCCAGAACTGGGACAACACATACGTGTCACACCAAACCATGCAAAGGTATACCATCTTTCTGTCACCCATCATAAGGGTCATGCCTAATGCTGTGCAGAAAAAGACAGGCTGGCAAGAAAAAAAAACGATTGCGAATTTACTTAACCAAGTTTTAGGCAGTGCAGGATTCTCCACAAACAAAGACCCAAAGACAATTCCCAGAAGGAAGTGTATGTGCACGTGTGTGTGTGCGTGTGTGCGTGTGTGCGTGTGTGTGTGTGTGTGTGTGTGTATAAATGTGGGGACTTTGTGTTTAGGTGTGAAAGCAGCCATGGTCTCCGTCCCCGATTTCCCGCTTTCTGGAGACAGGGTTTCTTTGTTGTTTTCCTCAGCACTGCAGGCTCACGGGCCCAACTGCTTCTAGGGTTCTCTAGGTTCTGATCCGAGCTCACTGTGGGTGCTCCAGACTACAAATGCCCATGCACTGTGTCTATGTGGGTTCTGGAGCTTTGAACTTAGGTCCTCATGCTTTCAAGACAGGGTTTCTCTGTGTACCTCTGGCTGTCCTAGAACTCGTTCTGTAGACCAGGCTGGCCTCAAACTCAACAAGAAACACCTGCCTCTGCCTCCTGACTGCAGGGATTAAAGGCATGCACTATCAGACTCATCTCCCAAGCAGAGGACGAGTTCGGTTCCCAGCACACACATCCGGCAGTTCACAGCTGCCTGTAATGCCAGCTCTAGGGGACCCAATACCCTCTTTTGGTTTCTAAAAGTGTCAGCACACACATGTATATACGTAGACACAGACACATAAACAAAAATAAAAAGTAATTTTTAAAAAAAGTACTCTGTATCAGGGCTCCATTCTTTGGAGGAACATGGGTTAGCTTCTCATTTTCAGAGTTATGGAGGGGCATTCTAGCCTGTATTCCTCTCAGGTCTCCCCACCAAGCGATCATTTCCCTCACACACCCACATCCATTTTCACCGGTTACGATACATCATATACGCTGTTGATAAAGGGGCAACCCCCCACCGTTCAGATAAGCATCATGAGACCCCATTTGAGTGAGACCTGCAGCGAAAGGTGAGGACCATCAGCGGGGCCTCCAGAGACAGCTGCTTCTCCTTCTCTGTCTCCCCAGGCCTCTCCTGCCCTCTCCTACACCACTTTCCTGCGCTCCCGTGAAAATCTCTCTTGGTCACAGAACTCCACTTCCTCCTGCCCATTCCCGGAAGCGGTCCGGGCTGCCACAGCTTTTTCTCTGTAGCTGCAGAGATGAATGCCTTTGACATCTGCTAGACATTGTGGGAAGTTTTCCTCGGCCCAGCCTTGCCTCCTCTCAGGTGGATTCTGCAGGGGAAAGCTGCATAGCAAGGCTAACGGCTGGGACCAGTGTCCTTCTGAATTGTCTAAGAGCCAGGGTCTCCCCAAAGCCATCGTTACTCTTCCTCCCACAACGGTAGGCAGTAAGGCAGAATGGAAGTGATTGTGGCCTCCTGAGAGTTCATCTAATGCTGTCGTCAGCCCTCTGACCATACAGGGTAAGGAGGTTTTATTTCCTTTCCAGACCGATTTTATTGCAAAGATCCCCTCATTTGAAAAGTTCATTCACTTCAACCACGGACATTTTTCATCCACTAGTCTCCGCCAGACAGGAGAAGGGGAGGATCTAGCTTATTCAATCAGAGCGACAAACAAAAACTTAGACCTGAAATTGGAGATCGAATTGTAAAGGCTTTATCTGCATAGTCAGGGCCTTGACCTATGTGTGTTCAGTGCTCCTTAGATGGCTCATTGGAAAAGTGTTTGCCAATGGGAAAACCAGGCGTGGCAGCCCATGTTTAATCTTAGTGCTGGAGAGGTGGGGGATAGATAGTTCCCTGGGGCTTGCTGGTCAGCCAGTCTAGCCTAACTGGCAAGTTCTAAGTCAATCAGAAAGTCTGTCTCAGAAAACAAGGTGGACAGCACCTGAGGAAAGACGTGCAGGGTTGAACTCTGGCCTCCACACACAT
>NC_022027.1:55240442-55241448 GCF_000317375.1 Microtus ochrogaster | reverse complement strand
TTTTTTTTAAAGATTTTTATTTGAGTCTAAATTGTGTGTGTATGTGTGTTTACATGTTAGTGCACATGAATGCAGGTACCGAGGAGACCAGAAGAGGGTATGGGAGCTCCTTCACTTGGAGTTACAGGTATGGAGAACCACCCATCCTGGTTACAGAGAGCTGAACGTGGGTCCTCTGGAAACCCAAGACCTGCTCTAACCTCTGAGACATCTCTCCAGCCCCTTAGCAGTCTTGATTTCAATGCAACCCAGCATCTCCTGAAGACCTGCTCTGGACTCCCTGGAGAAGTACTATTCTGAACCGCAGGGGAAGCTTCCAGTGGTTTCTGTATGCCAAGATGAAAGTTGGCCTGGCAATTGTTTTAATTTTTTTTTCTGTCAACCTAAGAGCAAAAGGAAGCAAGGTTTTTTTTCCCCCCAAAATGATTTATCCCAACAACAACCCTAAGCCTCACAAGGAGTCTCCTGGGATATGTCTCTGGGTTCAGAAGTTTATGGAAAACTATTCCAAATTCCTTCTGTTCTTTCCTTGAGTGATGGGCTCACTTAACCTTGACAGTAACAAAGAAACTTCTATAAGGACAAAAACATCGAGAGGAAAAACTGGACTTGGACAATAGCTCAGTCTTCCCATATTTCAGTTGGAAATATGAACATATAAACAATGCCAGACACTTTCCTTTCCCTGCCCCACAGGAGACAGATCATTCGCGGGGATCTAAAAGAGGGCGGTTTCTAAGGGGGACGAGAGGGCAGTTTCTAAGGGGGAAGAGCTGTTCTTTCACTAGTGGGTCTTCAGAAATACCCTAGTTTTCCACAAGTCCTTGTTGCTAAAACCCATGAACCTCCACTGGAAAATTCCAGGCACCAGCAGACTAACTTGCATTATACCTTGAAGCATCATTTGCCTGAGCGATTTCATCCAGATAGCCTTTCCTCACATGACACACTACAACACATACATAATGGACCTTCCATTCCCATCTAGGTCAGATTAGCATGAGAT
>NC_022027.1:55236601-55238293 GCF_000317375.1 Microtus ochrogaster | reverse complement strand
CAGTTTCCTGAGAGTCACGCTGACTTTCATAGTGGCGGTACAAGTTTGCACTCCCACCAGCAATGGTGGAGTGTTCCCCTTACTCCACATCCTCTCCAGCGTGAACTGCCACTTGTGTTTTTGTTCTTACCCATTCTGACAGGTGTAAGATAGGAATCTCAGAATCGTTTTGACTTGCACTTCTGTGATGGCTAAGGATCTTGACCCCTTAAGTGTTTCTTGACCATTTGAGATTCTTCTGTTGAGAATTCTCTGTTTAGATCTGCACCATAATTTTTTTTTTATATTTAGCTTTGGAGACTGCTTTGGAACTCCCTCTATAGACCAGTCTGGCCTTGAACTCACAGAGCTCCATCTGTCTATGCCTCCCGAATGCTGGGATTAAAGGCATGCACCACCACTGCCCTGCTTTGTACCGCATTTTTTAATTGGATTATTTGTTTTGTTGACATCTAGTTTCTAGATAAACCAAATCAAAGCAAAAAGAACAAACTCCCAGGTTTGAGCTAGGTTAAAAACTGTGCGATGCCATTAAATCTGCAAAAGAAGGACATGTATCTGCACTTAAAGTGGAGATGAAGCAATAAATGAGAAATGAAGAAAGTTATACTAACAACTAAATGTCTTCTTTACTTAGAATGTCACTAATAAGATATAAAACTATGATGGAAAGCAAAAAAGGATACAATTTTGGGGAGCACTAGAGGGGTGGCCTGCTGTGGGACAATGGTCTTTTATCCTGTCACTTGTATTATTTTTAATAAAATGCTGATTGGCCAGTAGCCAGGCAGGAAGTAGAGGCGGGGCAACAGCAACTGGGCAGGACGTAGAGGTGAGGCAATGAGAATTATGGGAAGAGGAAAGTTTCTGTCTGCAGCCATCACCCAGACACAGAGGAAGCAAGATGTGACTACCTCACTGAATAAGGTACCAAGCCATGTGGCAAACATAGACAAGAATAATGGGCTAATATAAGATGTAGGAATTAGTTAATAAGAAAGCCTGAGCTTCTAGGCCAACCAGTTATGATTAACATGGACCTCTGTGTTCCTTTGGGACTCAACAACTGAAGGACCAGGTGGGACAGAAACCCCGTCAACAATGGCCCAGGAAATGAAGAGTAACCAGTACTCACATGAATTCCGGGGTGACTGTGCAGGCCTGCTTGCCATTCCAGCAGAGATGGGGGATTCTGGAGCAAGCTGGCTACCTAGACTAGCTATGTTGGCAAGCTCCGGATTCAACTGAGAGACCCAGCCTCAGTAAATGAAGTAGAAACCAACTGAGGAAGACTAAGGTCAGCCTTGGGCCTGCATGCACATTCACACATGTTCACAAGCATCTGTACAGACATGTGTAACCTCACACATACAAACACTCATACACACATGTATACCACACGTTTAAGACAGATAACAATAAACAACAAATAAAAGACGAACGTCATGTTATAGGATTTAGAAATCAGTGACCTTGCTTGCTCTGTGGGCATTGAGAACTGGCTTTGGATTCCGGCAGGCAGGTAAAAAGCCAGTGCTGCCAGTGTGGGCCTGTGACCCAGCACTGAGGACGCAAAGATCTCATCGCTAGGGTTTGATGGACTTTGACTCTGCCTGGACTGGTTCAGAGAGACTTGCTTTAAAGCATAAGGTGGAAACTGAGGAAAATATCCAGTGACAACCTCTGGTCCCC
>NC_022027.1:55226552-55234684 GCF_000317375.1 Microtus ochrogaster | reverse complement strand
GGCACAGTGCACATGGAGTGGTCCTGTTTATTCACATGTGTGCACGCCTGTATATGTGTGGTTGTATAAGGCACAGTGCACATGGAGTGGTCCAAGGACAACCTGAGGGAATTTGCTCTCTCCCTCCAGGGAAACAAATTCACAGCAGGCCTGTGACAGGGACCTTTACCCACGGAGCACCATCTTGCTATCCCAGGGCTGCAATCTTAAACAGGATGGGATGCGGATTGTGAAACTGTGCCCCCTGGGCTGGGTGTAGTGGTAAATGCCTTCATGTGAGTATTAGGAAGGCAGAAGCCGGGAGATCTCTTGAGAGTTTCAGGCCAGCCAGGGTTACATGGTGAGACACCATCTCCCCCCCTGAAAAATCACATGTCCCTCTGTCCCTCTAGCAATAGCCTTTTGCCAAAACCCTGAAGCATCCTGAAGCTTCTATGCTCCAAACTGAAACACTCCTTTTGCTATGCAGGGAAGTTAGTGGCAGGCACCAGCACCGGGGTGTTCAGCCTGTTGGCTTCTCTAGGCTATGCTGGATGAAGAATTGTCTTGGGTCACACAGGAGTGGTCAACTTTGGACAGTGGGTTTTGAGAGCACAAATACCTTCGCTTGGTATGACACGGAAGCATGCATGATGGTGTCATGTATGACATCATGAGTAAGTCATACTCTAGAACCACACAATCCATTTAGAAAAATAATCCACTTAGAAAAAATAAGGCTAAAGCGTTTTTAGGAAAGTTTCCAAAGTTGTGCTGTACTACACGTTCGTGGCTGTCCTGGGCCGCACGCATGCATGGGGTTGGCCTCTGCAAAGAGTCTCCACAGACAGAGGCCAGCCGACAGCAGTCGTGAAGGCAGGCCTATGTGAACAAGGCCCTGGTCTAGTTTCCAGGTGATTCCAAGGACCCCAACATGTAGCAAGCTTTCTTATCAGACTATCTTTGGATCACCAGCCCCTGAATATTGATGCAGAGATTTCTTACTAATTATAAAAGCTTGGTCTATAGCTTAGGCTTGTTCCTAACTGGTTCTCATAACTTAAATTAACCCATTTCTACTAACCTATATTTTACCATGGGCTTTTTTCCTTTCATTCTGTATGCCCAGCTTCCTCTGTGTCTTGTTGGTGTCCCCTCTGTGCCCTGATTCTCTCCTCCTACCTCCTCTCTCTGCCAGGAAGTATCACCTATACCTTCTGCCTAGCTATTGGCTCCTCAGCTCCTTATTAAACCAACCACAGCGATATATCTTCATAGAGTGTACAAATATCTCACAACACCAGCCGGCCCAGAGCATTGTGGAAAATGTCTGTGTTAAGAAGAGGATCGGAGAAGCGAAAGCCTCTTTGAGAAAATGCTCTTTTCGTTTGAGGCAGAGTTCCATGAGACCAGACCAAGCTATGCAGTGGAGGATGACCTGAGGTTCTTTATCTTCCTGCCTCTACCCCCAGAGCACGAGGCTAGAGGCCTGGGCCACCAGGCTCAGCTGGCTAAGGTGCTATTTAAACTGAAGAAAACTGTCACAGAGAGATATTATGAAGCCCTAAACCCCACCATTGCTCATTGGAAGGTGGGGCCTCTAAGGAAGTAATTACGATTGAATATGGTGATAAGGAAAAGGAATTGACCTGTGGGGATTAGCGTACTTAAAAGAAAACCCATGGGGCTGGAGAGCTGGATCGGGGTTAAGAGCACTTGCTGTTCTTGCAGAGGACCCCAGTTCTGTTCCCAGCACCCACATGGTGGCTCACAAACATCTGTAACTCCAGTTCCAGGAACGTGGACACCCTCTTCTGGCAGGCACACATGTGGTATGCAGAGAAAACACCCATACATATAAAATAAATATTTAAAGATATTACAGAAGATATTATAGCATTCTTTCACCCTCTCACTCCAAAGCACACGGTTAGAAAAGGACACATTGGGACGGAGCGGAAAGGCTGGCTGCAAGCCAGGACAACGGCCCTTACCAGAAGTCACACTTGCCAGAACACTGAACTCAGACTTCCCAGCTTCCAGAATACTGAGAAAACAAATTCCTGTCATTTAGGTCACACAGTCTATGGCATTTGCTATGGCAACCTAGGCTGACTAGGACAGGAGCCATGCAATATCCAGGAGTCCTCCCGAGAGGGGGACCAGCTAGGGAAAGGTCCCGAGCACAGGCATGCGGGAGCGTGGACGAAGCAGCATAGAAAGGAGGGGTATGGGAGAGGGGCCAGGGGTCAGGCCAGTGAGGGACTTTGCCTTTGGGACTGGATTAAAGGGAAATCTATGGAGAGTTCTGAGGGGTGGGAAGACACGCATTTCTGTAATATTTGACTTTTGTCTAACTATGAACATGTGTCGCTGTTGAAATCAGGAGAAAAGCCACCAGCGCCCTAGGAAAGCTACATAAGAAGACAGAACGAGTACAAGCTGTGAACTTCAGTGCCAGCGTGTGGGCGAGAGGAAGGAGCTGGCAGGAGGACGGGGGAAAATCGTGGAGAGGTTGAAACTGATTTGAAGTTTGGGTCCCAGCGTCCAGGTCTGTGGACGTAGGGACTTGTCCTGTGGTCTTGCTTTGTGTTCTCACTCATTGTTAAACTCTGACGTCTCAGTGTCTGCCTTAAGAGAAGTTGGTGAACAGAGGATGGGTGAGAACTGAACAGAACAGGGAAGGCCACCTGACTCCGGCCCGGATTTTAAAAATTGCTTCATTCATTTAGAGAAGTAGGGGAGTGTGTGTGTGTGTGTGTGTGTGTGTGTGTGTGGTCTGTCTGCCTGTCTGTAGGTATGTATGTATGCATGTATGGAGGTAAGACTATAATTCATGGCGGGGAGTCAGTTCTTCTTATCACCATGTAAACTCGAGAGTTTGAACTCAGGTCTCTATGCTTAGCAGCAAGTGTCTTTACCTGCTGAAAAATCTTGCTGATCTGCCTTCCTGGTTTCTATGCAGTAGTTCAATAAACATTTCTTTAGTTGGCAGAGTGCTTGCCTTGCAAGTGTGAGGACCTTAAATTCTCAAGTTCAACCTCTGGGACCCACACGGTGGAGGAAGAGAAGCCGAAAGCTGTTGTTAGACCTCCACACGCTCGCTGCTGCCCACATGCGCAGACACACGCCACGCTACAGAAAAATGTGACTTCAAAACAGTGGGAAGACGATGCGACCATCGGTTCACAATACAAGCACTGGAGACTCACAGCGGGCAAAGCAAAGCGTTTTATGTCCTTGCAGAGTTGGACACCAGCCTAGAACGGCAAGTGTGCCCACTCAAGCCGAGGACAGTCTCTGTGACCCCAACGTGTCCCCCTGCCTCCCTTTCTGAGCAGTCAGGGGCACGATCATCATCTCAGGTTTACCGCCACTTGTGTTTCTTCTTCTCAACAACTGCAGCGTTTGGGCTCAGCTCTGCCTCACATCCTGTTTCCTTTAAAGTTATCAGAGGCATGATCTTGCAGGCAAGCTTGGCTGTTGGGAATTTTCTACGTTTGGGCTGGGGGTGTAGCGTAGCAGAGGTTGGGTGTGGGGGAATGCCTGGACAGGGCAGGGATCCAGTCATTTCTGCTCATCTTTCCTGAACTTACACTGTCTCGAGGAACTGATGACTATGACCTCACAGATTTCATGCTTTATGAGAGCAGCTGAGGAGGGCGCCCTCCACATGCACATACGTGCGATGCGCCCAGGAACTCAAACACATGCAATATATACATAGATAATACATAGATAAGAAATGAATGAACTGGGGTTGGAGCTGAGTTGGTAGAGCATTTGCCCAGAATGCAGGAAGACCTGGGTTCGACTCCTAGCACCGCATAAACTGGGCATGGCAGTGTACACCTATAATCCCAAGGCTCAGGAGAGAGAGGCAGGGGCATTGAATGTTCAAGGTCATCTTCCACCACAGAGCCAGCTCAAGGTCAGCCTGGTGTACTTGGGACTCTGTCTCCAAACTAAAACAGTAAGCTGGGTATTGTGTGCACGCCTTTAATCCCAGTATTCAGGAGGCAGAAGCAGGCAGATCTCTCTCAGTTCGGGGCCAGCCTAGCATATAGAATGAGTTCCAGGACAGTCAGGGCTACAAAGAGAAACCCTGTCTCAAAAGCCATGACAAATAAAAATAAACAAGACAAAACAAAACAAAACAACAAACCCAACCAGAGAGAGAAAAGAGAGAGAGACTAAAGGAAGAGGAAGAAGAAACGATGAACAGTCCTGACCAGCCCCTTATTCTGTTCACCCTCTCCCCATCCCTACCCCTCTGCTGACACAACTGAATTCTAAAAGGACCTATAAAAGAAGCGGTAGATGGAGGGAGGGTCGATAGCTATACAAGATGACAATCTGCTTACCACATGGTCTGTTACAGTTTTAAAATATAGCAAATTAAACTGAAACTCCAAGGTTGAGATTTTATATTTCCTCAGACAGCTGCTTCTTCGTGTGGATAGGGAGGTCAAAGGGCAAAGATCAGGTGGTGTGAGCAGTGCTCTCTTGAGAGAGGGATTCACTCCCTCCCTCCAGTAGGTGAAGGGTGCAGGGAAGGGAAAGTCGCTCGTGTGCTGTCTAAATACAGATGTAGGCTCCTAAGCTTAAGTGCCTCCAAGAGAGAACTGATCTCTGATGAAAGTCTTCTCTGTATTGTTCTGTGAGTGATCATCTCCTTAGTCATCTGTTCTGTGAACCTGAGATTTCATGGATCTTCCAGTTTTCAAACAGGGTACACATGCACATATATACGTGCACACACATATACATAACATGCACACACACATACCCACACACACACATCAACACCCACACACGCACACACACACACACACACACACACACACACACACACACACGGACCTGACACGGCAGCCCAAGGATGTGTTCTTTGCAGCTGTTCTGTGGAAATACGTCTTGGGCCTTTGGCCAGCTAGAGCCTTGGGCCTGACCCAAGTTTGGAGAACTAATTAGAAATAATCATAACCAACTAAAGAGGGCTCTTAACATTTCAGTGTGCAACAGCCCCGACGTGCTAAGCGAAGTAAACACATGGGTAAATGTGTGAACCAGGCAGCGTCGGGCCCTCTCGGCCAGTGTGCAAATGGGTAAGCGTGTGAACAAGGCAGCGTCGGGCCCTCCTGGCCAGTGTGCAAATGGGTAAGTGTGTGAACTCCTGGCCAGTGTGCAAATGGGTAAGTGTGTGAACTCCTGGCCAGTGTGCAAATGGGTAAGTGTGTGAACTCCTGGCCAGTGTGCAAACGGGTAAGTGTGTGAACTCCTGGCCAGTGTGCATTCCTTCCCTCTAGAACAATCCTATCTTCTGGCCACCTTGCTTCCAGGTTTACTTTTATTTTTGCTACTAGACACATACGTACTTCAGAAACGTGCCTAATGAGAGCCCCTTGCATGTCTTAGGCATGCACAGTGCCACGGACTCATCCAATGGAGTCTTTCACGTCAATGCATTTAGTTTTCCTGGGTTTGCTCTGAGGTCATTGGTGTCACCAGTCTCATTTCACAGGCACTAAAGCGGAGCCCACTGTGTCAGCGAACTTGTTCCCCAGGAGCAGCCGCAGTGGTCAGCCTACCCACCCTGCTTGGCTTCCTGGTGCCAGCAGCAAGGGCAGGTGGCTGTGCTGTTGGGACGAGGAATGACATCTGAGGCCAAGAATATGAGTTTAAGATTGCAGTCACTGCGAACCCAGTAGGAGCAGGGCACCTTAGCACCCGCTGGGAGCACAAAAACCAAGGCGGAAGCACACGCAGCGTTGGCTTGCTTTCCACTCTGGCCGATGGAGGAAGCTGCCCCGGGGATGTGTCCCTGGCTGATTCTATTCTGTAAATGGTAGAGTAACTGTTTACAATATTTGAAAACATTCCCACTCCTTTCCTGGCTTCCTTGGCCTTCCTTCTTTTGGTCTTGGTCACTACTGACTCTAATTTTAGTCCTAGCAAGTAGAGGAACCTCCTGCTGACAGTGAATCTATGTGAGCTGAGCTGTGGCTGTGTTATCTTCTGAAAGTTCCTCTCACATGTATAAGGAGGTTAAAGATAACACCACCGACACAGATGCGTGCGCGTGCGCGCGCGCACACACACACGCACACACACACACACCGCAAACCTCCTGGAGGCTCTGAAAGTCACATCTGACAGGAGCACACTGGCCCAGCCGGAGAGAGAACTAGTCTCTTTAACTTCCTCATCTCCATTCTAAGCAGTCCAACCATACGAAACTAGCTCCTTCCCCTGCACAGACCACAAACATCTGCCTTGTCCGATCCCAGCTGGCAACTACGGTGACTGTCTGGAGGAAAAGGAAGCCACCCAGTGAAATAAAGGTCAGAACAGCGCAGTCGCCTGTTTGCCGCCTGGGTTGCAAGCCTGGGAATCCTCCTCTGAAATGTCATACTGGAAAGAGGCCTCACATCTGCCCCAAGGGCCCCGCGAGGTCCCAGTGTTTTCCTGACCCCCGCTCTCAGGGTCCGCTGAATGCCACCCTCCACCACACTGACTCCGCATCAAAGGATTCTGACAGAGTGGGTGACCGTGAGTAAGGACAGTCACGCCTTTAACAGTGGGGGAACATAATGACACGACCTTGGGTGGGTTGCCCTTTCCTGACAAGTTTTAACATGGAAGACAGATCAAAACCTTCTGCCGCTACACAATAAGGGAATCCTAGCTCGGGGCACATTTATGTTCTGGATGTCAACACTGCTTTCAAAATGGCTTTTGGAATTGCTGACAGGCAGAACATGAGTCATCCGTGTCGTGGGTCATGAATAGAAGTGGCTCGGGGACATGGATTCAGCTTGTCCAGTGGGAAGCAGTTTCATAAGCTTTTGTTACAAAACCAAGTCAGAAATGGAGGCACTGACCACACAGCAGTGGGAACATTGGGGGGTTGGTCACAGCAACACAGGGGTTTAGTTCTTGCCATTTCACTATTGCCTGTGTGGAGCGTGTGGTATATGCATATGGGTGTGCCCTTCTGCCCCTGTACCTGCAGAGGACAAAGAAAGACACTGTTGGGTGACCTCCACCATCACACTTCACCTTATTCCTGAAAGACACTGTCTCTCACTAAATCTGGGGCTAGGCTGGGGTCAGCCAGTCCCATGATCCTCCTGTCTCTGCCCCCAACGTGGAGGGTTACAGGCACATGTGTAACTACACTCAACTTTGTACATGCCTTCTGGAGATTGAACTTAAATCATTTTGTGTCTGAAATAAGCACCCCTGCTTATAGAGTCATCTCTCTAGACTGCTATGGGATTTAGATGCTATCTAGTGATATCCTTAAGTTTTGGGTTGATGGAAGCCAGCAATCTACTTAGAATACATTCCTCAAGTTTTGATAGGATGCTAGGTCAGACACAGAAGTGGGGAAAATGTGGCTATTAATACGGAAGATAGTGGCCAGGCAGTGGTGTTCACAGGAAGTCAAGGCAGGCAGATCTCTGAGTTCAAGGCCAGCCTGATCTACAGAGTGAGTTCCAGGACAGTTACACAGAGAAACTTTGTTCTTGAAAAACTAAAATAAATATATTAATCAGTTAATTAATTAATTAAAACAAGCAAGCAAAAAGACTAAGGAGAGTCCAGAGCAGTTTGGCTCTGTATCTACAACCGCAACTCTCCCCAATCATGCCAGCGAGTCTCATAGCCTCTTCAATGCTGGTGCGGCTTTCTCCCGGGACCTCGGGCTCACATTCACGTCTCCCCAGTCGGGTCTGCTGTGAGGGGTAGTGCCGGATGGCTGCAGCTTGCATTGCCCAGTCGGCTCCTAAGGCTTCTTCCTGCTTTAGAAAGGAAAAGCTGAGAGCATCCAACCTTACAGAGCGGCACCGCTTAGAGCTGGGCGTAGAAGGTGTAGGCTGGGTTGTGTCGGCCACATCCGACGTGGAGACATATGTTGTCTTCAAAACAATGTCCTGCCTGCTCTGGCCACAGCTGCTACTGGGCACTTTATCTGAATGGTGGGCACTGTGCTGGGCTCAGCAGCAGCAGCACGCTGAGGAAGAAGAGGTGCTGAACCCCTCAATCACACTGGTCAAGAAGAGGAATGGTGGCTGAGGTGGCGACAGCCAGAAGCCTCAGCTGCAAAGAACACCAGGGCAAGCCCTGGAGCTGTGTCTTGAGGAAGT
>NC_022027.1:55225750-55226222 GCF_000317375.1 Microtus ochrogaster | reverse complement strand
GTCAAGAAGAGGAATGGTGGCTGAGGTGGCGACAGCCAGAAGCCTCAGCTGCAAAGAACACCAGGGCAAGCCCTGGAGCTGTGTCTTGAGGAAGTTTCCCTAGGAAGAGCCTCTACTTGGAAGGACTGCATGGTACCTAGAACTTGAGCAATTTCCAAAGACAAATTGAAGACACAGCACTTGTCAGCCCCACCCCCAGCCCTCGGTGATTTCGCAGTCTTCCTGCTGAGCGGTGGGTTCCTAGGCGTGCTCATGGCAAGCTGGGCCTGTGAAGGGTTTTGCACAAGTGTGCATGTCACTTGGGCACTTAGTTATAGGACCTTCAAATCTCACACTCCTGACTATGTGGAATCCTTCTGTTGCTGTTATTTTTGGGACAGTCTTTCAATATGTAGCCCTAGCTAGCCCTGAACAGTAGTCTGCCTGCCTCTGCCTCTTGAGTCGCCATAGTCACCTAGTGATCCATTTAATT
>NC_022027.1:55214767-55225349 GCF_000317375.1 Microtus ochrogaster | reverse complement strand
ATTCCCAGAGAACCTAGACAACAATGAGAACCCTAAGAGAGACATACATGGATCTAATCTACATGGGAAGTAGAAAAAGACAAGATTTCCTGAGTAACTTGGGAGCATGGGGACCATAGGAGAGGTTTGAAGGAGAGGGGAGAGGCAGGGAGGGGAGCAGAGAAAAATGTAGAGCTCAATAAAAATCAATTTAAAAAAAGAAGCCCACAGAGGGCTGAAGAGATGGCTCACAAGAGAACCTGCAGCTTCAGCAGGACCCAGTTTAGCTCCCAGCACCTAAGCAGTGTACACAGTGGCTCACATGCGCCCGTAACTCCAGCAGTAAGGAATTCAACAGCCTCTTCTACATGTTTCCAGCACCAGGCACGCACGCAAACATGCATACAAAACACTCATACACATAAAACAGAGAGAGAGAGAGAGAGAGAGAGAGAGAGAGAGAGAGAGAGAGAGAGAGAGAGAGAGAGAGAGAGAGAAGCCTAGCCCACATTCCCAGGTGTGCCATAAATCTCTTCTAAGCCCTGCTTTCCAGGTTCTACAACCAGAGTGGGCTCTACTGAAGCGGAGGTCCTGGCGGCTGGTGGCAGTTCTGGGCTCTCTCGCTCTGCCGCCACAGCTGGCAGAACATATGTGTTGCTGCCCTAGGGGACATCGCCCTCAGCATTCCGAGGAGCCTTGTAGTTGCTCCAGTGATATAAAGACCACAGGGGCAGCTGAAGCAAACATAAGAATGGAAGTGGGTATACGCCACAAATACCAGTACACACCAGTCACCAACACCATCTCTGGTTTACTTTTTAAAAAAATTGTGCATAGTTGTTTTGCATACCAACCTGTGCAATGGCACACATGTGGAGGTCAGAGGGCAACTTGGGTCACCAGGGAGAGGCAGTGCCTTTACCCACTGAGCCATCTACTTGCCACACATGTGTGAATTAGCATGAAGTTTCTCAAACCTCATAATTTATTTTTTCAGTGCTAGGTATTGACCCAGGACCCTGTGTTTGCTAGGTAAATATGGCTGCAGCCCAGCTCACAAACATGCATGTTGAAATACAGATGTAGATTTGGGTAGGAGGAAGCATGGCCAGTGATTTCTAACCTGCCCCAGAAAGGTGCTGCTGTGCCTGCCATCCATGCAGTGTTTCAAGCACTAAGATCTCCAGGACTTGCTGCACGCACGGGACCCACCCTCCCCCACAAGACTCCCCAGCTAACTAACAGCTATCAACAGAGGTTTGTTTTCATGCAACCCTGCTCCTCGTAGTCAGGAACCCAGGTGGCTTCTGTTGTCCTCCACTACCACACCAGTCTGACCCGAACTCATTTCTGTGTGGGTTTTAAACATCACGAAGGGGACAGTGGGTGGCTTGCCCTTTCCTTGAAGGCCCCAATCACAGGCATTTAGTTAGAATTCAATTGCATGGCCACATTTAGTCCCAAATAGGGCTGAGAAAGATTTGCATTTTATCCATAGTTTATTCTGAGTTTATTCAGATACCCACTGAAAAATTCACAAACAAGAACAGAGAAGGCACATGCCATGGAGGTAGGTGTGCGCAAAAATACTGAAGTGTTACTGACTGCTAACCGACAGGTACAGTATTGTCACCATAAGTGACATACCTCATCCAACTCATAAACACATTCCATAAGAGAATGGGGAAAAGACCCTATGGAAAAAACACTGCCCCATGGCAATACTGCCTCCCATTTATGATAAGAAACAGGGGTGGAGGAGCCTGCAGTTGGGAGCGGGGGCCAAATTCCAATCTAAAACCTCACTGCAGACTGACTCTTAGGAGTAAGGAGGGGACCTCCCACAGAGCTGGGGCGGTGTGGTATTTCCCTTCCTGGGTTCCACAGAGTGGGAGGAGACATGGGGTTCTAAAAGGATACCTTCCAGGGCTGACTCCAAGCAAAGGGTCTCAGGGATCCCACAAGAAAGGGGAACATGTACATGGACCTGTGTCATCTGTGCGCTGTATTTAGCCATGTGTGGCAATACACCTGTAATTCCGGGCTCGGGGTCAGCCTCACTTAATATTGAGACCTTACAAAAAACAAAACAAATCATAAAGGAGTTGGCAGGACATCACGGAGGGCGAGAAAGTACGTAGCACTCACACAAAGAGCCTAGGTCCCATTCTCAACAACAAAAATTAAACCACGGGCAAACTGTTTCATTCCCAATTACGGTCATACACATCCGTGCTGGTCAGGACTGACCGGGGACAGAGCTCATTGTGTTTGCTGTCCTTCTGCTCCTGCCCCAGCCTGTCCCAGCCTCCAGCAGGTACCACTCTCTAGGAGAGTCACAGCTGGCCAGGACCAGACAGGGCCACTCTGTGTGGCAGTCCTAAGTCAGAGGACATTCAGACACTTGTTTCTAGGATTCAGCCCCTTTCCCCTTCTTTTTATGAAAGGGGCTTTTGGGCTGTACAGCCTTTGTTTGAGGAGTTCAGCTGAGAAAGAGGCCTTTTTACTGGAATGAATTACTAACAAAAGCACGGCTGGTGTCAGAGGGAAGAAAAGCCCTCTGGCTTCACTTCAGCAAGGTATGGAAAGAAGGGCTGTGTGCTGGAGTCAAGGGCACTTTGGAGTTCGCTGCCATCAGCAACTTGAAGAGTCTGGTTATTGGTTAATGTGGAAACTGGGGGAGGTAGTTACAGAAAGTACCAAAGAGGCTTAGAATAGAAGGCCTCCCTTTGTACATAAAAAACATCACCACATTAGGGCCTGCTGGCGACACGTCCTAGACTCGGAAATCTTCCTACCGATTAAATTACTAAATCTCCATTGCTAAAAAGGAGGTCTCTGTAACGAGTTTAAGCCTACCTTCCTGAATTGAGACAGCGACTCCTGTGTCAAGCCAACCCAATGTTGGGGGCAGGGTAGGGCTAATCATGAGAAACTCATGTTCTCTGAGACCTTGTGGGGTTTCGCTTAAATATGGAATACTTAGACATACTTTAGGGGCTGGAAATGGAGGTAGAGTTCTTACCGACCATGCACAGTCTGGGTTCATCACCAGCACCAAGTTATGAGTATTCAGGGTATGACGGCACACACGGTAGTCTTAGCACATGGGAGGAGACGGGAAGATGTATGACTGCACACCCCAGCACGTGAGCGGACAGGAAGATTCCAAGTTCAAGGTCATTGTTGGCTATACTGTCTGTTAGAAGGCAGCTCAACCCAAAGCAGACCCTGTCTCTAAAGGAAAGAAAACTTTAAAAGTCTGAGGGTATAGTTCTGTGAAAAACCACTTACTGAGGATGGACAAGGTTCTGCTGGGTTCTCTTCCTAGACCAGAAAGAAAGAGTTCTTCAGAAGGGAGCACAGGGAACTTTGGACAAAGACTTAAGCCAAGCCATGTCTGAGTTACTTTCCCTATGTCTCATGCGCACGACAGATTCGTGAGGACTCATGGGTGCATGCACACAGCTCTGAGGCCCCACTGTTTCCTCATGCTTCACTGGGATTCCACAGCCCAGGGCAATTCAAGTCTTCAGATGAATCAGCAGTTTGCAGTTCGCTCTTTTCGGAAGGCTGGTGTTTGCCAACAGCAGCATGGAATGTGGCACTTAAGTCAATTGGCCGTGAACTCTCGAAGGGCATTATTAAGGGCTGATAAACAGGAACCGGGGAAGGGAAAAGGCACCTCTTGATATGGTCTGAGGGCATCTAACGCCAGTCAGTTATAAGAGACTGGGCAGCAAACGCCTGTGGGCAGAGGCTGGTGCCCAGCTCTGGGTATAGCGCTGACTACGGTCTATACATCAGCTCTGCGCTGAAATCAAGTGAGCCATGGCATCCTGCCGTTTCACTACATAACCGTGAGGTCCACAGTTCAGATCCACAGTGCCCACAGAAGCTGAGCATGGTGGTATGGACCTGGAATTCCAGCACTGGGGGTGGGCGGGCAGAGACACGTGGATCCCAGTAGTTCCCTGGCCAACGAGCCCAGCCTAATGCATGAGTGTATGTGTCTCAAAAGATAACACGGCTGGTGGCTGGCTCATCCAGTAAGGCACTTGCTGAAGACGGAAGGAAGAGCAGATTCCAGAGTTGGTCTCTAACCTCCACATGCACACTGTGATATGCATGCCACCCACCTCCCAGCATGCAGACATACACGGTAAAAAGCCAACAACAACCAGGAAGACACTCCATGCCAACATGTAGTTTACACACATACACCAGAAACCCAGCATGAATGTGTCCTTCATTGTCATTAATACTAAAAGCAAATAAAACAGGAGCTCACCATGGAGCTGGACCCGGCCTGGAATTTGGTATACTAACCTCACGATGTCCACCTGCCTCTGCCTGCCATGGGCTGGGGTTAAAGACATTCACAGTCATGCCTGGCTAGAGATGAAATTTTTATAGCAGAGTGACTTAAAAAGGGGGGGGGGGCAGCACGGTGGCTCAGCAGAGTTCCTGCTGCATGAGCAAGCACTGAGAAGTGCAATCTCAGCCCCGAAGCTGTCCTCCAACCCCTTACGTTCGCCACAGTAAGCGTGAGCTCACACACGTCATGATAAAAACATCATTAGAAAACAGGAGACGAGTTTCCCAGTCTGTGAGGCAAATGTCCCAAGACCCGCCCGCCTTGCAGATCTCACCGTTAGGACTAGGTGGCACCTTTTCAAAACACGGAACCAAAAGCAAAGAGAACCAAAAGCTTCACCAGTTTCAGTGCTTACAAGCCAGACAGCAGCGGCAGGCAGGCAGGCGGCGTGCACGGGGGCAGGACAGTGCACACTCGCACACTGAAGGTCATCCTCTTCAGCGAATTCACCGCCCCTCTGGCTTTGTTCCTTCACACAGCTCCTGCACGTCCTCGGGAGAGCTCTGTCATCCAGCACTGCCACTATCTCCACACCCCCACTCCCTCAGGCCTGGCTCCAGGGAACCAGGAACACAGCTCCCCTGTAGCAGCTGAGCACACGCAGGCACGGGCCACACCATGAATACAGAGAGAACGGGAAGACGTGTATGGAGGGGACAAATTGTACGGTTGTCCCGTCTGATTTTCCGCACTTGGGCTTTCGTAAGACCCGTGCCTCAAGTCTTGTAGGAAGGAAACGAAGAGCCAGGGTGCGGCCATTTCCTAACTCAGAGAAGGTGGCTACTGTCTTTCTACCAGGGGCACCGTCTCTCAGAGATTTACCCCTACTGGCCACACATCAGTGCTCCAGAATGCCATCCTGTGGAGGACAACGTCAGTATGAGCCCTTCTTACCCCAACTGTTAGAATCTTCCAAGTTACTGTCAGCAGTCAGGAGACTCCAGAGTGACAAGCAGCTAGCTCTTCTCTCCTGCCAAGTGTGGTGACCACAGCTGTGGCCCAGCAGCAGGGGGGGCAGATGCAAGCTCTGTGACAGGCCTAGGCACTTAACCAGTTCCAGGGGAGCCAGACTCCAGAGAGAGAGTGCTGGGAATGGAGCTCAGGGGGCAGAGTGCTTCTGCAGCACGCACAGAACCCTAGGTTCCATCCTCAGAGAAGCATAAACCGGTAACAGTGGTGGACACTTGTTATCCAGCGCCAGGCGCTTAAGTTAAGGAGCTTGCGGTCAAATTGTGGTACACGACACACTGTCTTACATGGAAGGAGAGCAACAGAGAAGAAGAGGAGAGAGAGACCCTGTCCAGGAAGGAAGGGAGGGAGGGAGGAAGGAGGGAGGGAGGGAGGGGGGGGGGGAGGGAGGGAGGGAGGGAAGGAAGGAAGGAAGGAAGGAAGGAAGGAAGGAAGGAAGGAAGGAAGGAAGGAAGGAAGGAAGGAAGGGGAAAAGGACCACCATTGTAGGTCCGTGACCTACCCAACTAGTATCTAATAGGTGAGGCGGGTGCCTCCCACAGGCTGATCCAGGCTCTGTCACCTACAGAATTCTCTCCACACTCTTGGACAACACCCTTCCTCCTCACAGACAAACACAGGAAACACAGCTTGTCACTAAAGAGCACACGAAAGCCGGGCCCAGGCATCTTCCAGCTCGGTGGACGGCAAGTCCTGTCTTTCCCGCACACACCACCACCTCCAGCAGCCACCCTCCTCGCTGACACCACCGCCAAGAGGCAGGAAACGGAATCTGTTTATGCTCCAAATGACGATACCAGAAGCTTGCAAATCACTACAAGATAGATAAACTTATTTTATTGTTATTAAATTTATTTTTTAAAAACACATTTTCTATTTATTGGCAATCCTATCATACTGGCACAGAAGTGTACCATAAATAACAGAAGCTCCAGCCCATAGGCATACAGTGACCACTTAAGGATGGATTATTTCACTTTTGGTGTCTGTCCTTAAGAAACCATCACAGAGCCCTGACACTCCACAGGCCAGCAAGGCTGCACGGTCTGGTGTGGCGGTCTCAGAAGTACCAAACGCTCCAAAGCGCACGGTTTGCTTGCTTTAAATTAAAACTGTAAAGAAGTCAATATTTTAGCAAATCTAAACTTATGATTCTGGCCCCTTGTGTCTTCAGTAATCCAAGGTTAAGTGACATTGCACCAGTTAAGCACAAAAAAAAAAAAAAAATCACGACACTTCAAAAAAGGCAGTGTAGTAAGAAGAAACTCAATTTAATCATTTACTTTAGCAGGCAAGCGATGTGTAAACATTCAGCCAGCAGCCGCATCCGACTTACAATTTAAAAAGAACCGAGATCAGTGATTATAATTTTTCCTTCCCTTTCCCCAGAAGAAGAAAAACAAAACCAAAGAAAGAAAGAAAAAAAAAATCAAAAACAAAAAGGAAAAAAAAAAAGATCTGGAAATGAATGACTTAAAACACTACAAACATTGAACATTCGGTTTAGTCTGCTCCCAGCCTGTGTGCACCCGCCGTGTTTTGTCTGAAGGGCGTCTCTACTCCTAAAATGCATTATCTTGTAATAACTTGCACATGAGCGTCCGCAATCCAGGAAGTTGTCATTGCGTGTGGGTGGGTGTGCCCGCGTTCCTTAGTTAAATCCCATTTGCAAAGGGGACACTGACATCTTGATCCAAAGCCTCTCTGACTTCCAGGGGGAGCGTGTCAAACAGTTGGTCTTCCACAACAAGCCCGCTTTTCTTGAGCATCCGACACTGGCCCAGCTGGGCTGGCAGGCGGTCCAGGCAGTTCCCCTTCAGCTCCAACTGGGTGAGCTGGGAGAGCTGACTGATTTTCTCGGGGAGGGAGGCAATACAGTTCTGCCCCAGGTTCAAAGTCCTCAACTTCACGCATTTGAACAACTGTTTGGGCAGAACGTCCACTTTGTTCCCCGTGATGTGCAAGTGCTGCAGGTTCTGCAGCAAGCCGATCTCGATGGGGATGGCAGAAATGTTGTTATAGCTGACGTCTAGGCATCTGAGTTTCTGTAAACTGAACACCGCCACTGGCAGGGACTCGAGCTTGTTGTTGGAGAAGTAGAGGGACTCCAGGTTCTTGACGTGGGTGATGGAGGGCGGGATCGTCACAATTTTATTGTGCCACAGTTTCAAGCAAGTCAGTCGCTTCAGGTGTTGGAAGCTGATGATCTCCTCGATGGTGCGAATGTTATTGGACTTCAGGTCCAGTTCCTGTAGGTTGGAGAGGCTGAAGATGGCGTGTGGGATCCTCTCTAGCTCACAGCTCTGCAGCTCCAGCTCAGCGACGTTCATCATCTTCTTCAGGCTGTTCAGGACCAGGAGCTTGGTGCCGTCGTTGTGAATGACCAGCTTCGTGAGGTGCGGGGCCACATCCGTGATGTTGGAGGGGACTTTGGTCAGGTTGCTCTTCACGTGAAGGACCTTAAGGTGCCGCAACTCCCGCAGAGATTCGAGTCCGATCATCTTATTGTTTTCTGAGTTCAAATTGCCTATCAGATACAACTCCCGAAGGTTTTTGAGCAAATACACCCAGGCGGGGATTTCAGCTACATCAGTGAACTTCACGTGAAGGCACCTCAAGTGATCGCGAAGGAAGCTAAAAGCAGTCTGTTCAACCTTGGCGGGGCAGTGGCAGAGGTGGAGCTCCTGGAGGTTGGTCATCTGAGAGATCTTGGCGGGAATTTTCGCCTCTGGAATGAGTTCGAGTTTCAGCACATCTAGGTCTGTGAGGTCAAAGACAGCGTCGGGCACCCCGGATAGCATGAACAGGTGCAGCTCCTGCTTGTCCTGGGCATTGCGAGATACATGCTGCTTGAGTTTCTCAAAAGTCCATTCGTGGTTCAGACTAATTTCCCTCAGCTTGTTCTCGCTGACCTCCGACAGGAACACACCAAAGCGCTTGGAGTACAGTTGGTCATACTGGTCGACCATGTGCAGAAGGAAAGCAAAGTCGTTCTTGACATCTGGGATGTCGCTGAAGCTGCTCTCTTCCCGGACTTTCTCAAAAGAATATTCCTTCAGGGGGATCCTGAATAACCAGAAGAGAGTGTAGAGGCAGATGAAGCCATAGACACAAATGATGGAGATGTAGCTGATAAGAAGCTTCTTCAACATGTAGGCCATGTTGTGGGTGCACTCAAACACCTCGTAGCCCGTCAGGTGCTCGACTTTCGGCTTGCAGACATGCTCGAAGCTGATGGCGTTGACAAAGTTTGCGGTATAGCAAAGAATAAAAATGAACTTGGCAGTTTTGATAAGGGTTTGGACCACATAGAGCTTATAGATCAAGTCACTGTCTTCTACATGGGCACGGAATTTCCTCACTTTCTCGAACAGGGCTTTGGCCTGTTCTCCGTCCTTCTTGTCCAGGATGGTCATGCTGGGCACTTCAATCACCGGCTTCTCCGCTGAGAACTTGAAGCCAGTTTTGTTGATCATGGGGGTGCTGGCGCTGGGGCTCCCCTCGTCACTGCTGGTGGACACATGCTTTGGGAGGGTCTGGGCACCTGTGATCCTCTGCTTGTTTTCCTCGGAGTCCTCACAGGCAGTCTCGGACAGCGCTTTCGTCGTCCAGGGAGATTCAAAACACTTCCCTAATATTGAGACAAAATGCTCCACCTTGGAGCACGTCTTAGGATATTTGAACCAAAAGTTGCTACTGACCATGAGGATGATGGTGTGAATGAGAGCGAGGTATGGAAAGTACTTGGAATACCAAGGAAGGGCCAGGTGGTAACACATCTGATTGATAAAGACATACTGCTGAAAATCCAAGTTGGTCTTGCGGCCCGTCGGGTCTCTCTTCTGCTTCAGCTCCTGATTTGGAAAGGTGGACTCCGCGTGGGGATGAGTGGCTTGGAGAGGTACTTCAGGCGTCACGGCAGATGTGCTGAAGGAAATGTCATCTGTCGTCCGCCCGGTTTGGTCTTGAGGCGCAGTGGCTGTTTCCATCTTCGGGACTTCGGTGGTGGTGTCAGCCGTTGCGGGTGGCGTGTGCGCCTTTGAATTTGCAGGGGTCGGCAACACTGGCAAACAGACCACCTGATCTTTGGTAAGTTGCATGGTCCCTGCAAAGATGGCTACCATCAGCATAATAACCGCTAAGTAATCCATAAACACGTCCCACCATGGCTTCAGGATCCGGTAAGTTGGCTGGATGTCGTTAAGGGAAGCAACTTCTGCGAGGGTAAACATTCCTGAAAAATACAAAGAAAGCAAAAGGCGTCATTACAGAGCAGTGAGGAACAGGAGGTGAGAGACTGAAAACCCAGCGCTCATCCAGCTCACCCAGATGGACGGCTTCTCACCCAGGTCTTACGTTTGTGTCCAAGACAGCTGTAGCAGGGAACAAACTAAAGGGAGGAAGGACGGGTTCTGGGTGCAATAAGGTTCTCATTGGTCTAGGATCTGCAGAGAGGTGGTGCCATTTATATACTGAACCGACACGATGAGAACTCAGGGATTGAGACAGGGGAATGAGACCACATTTGTTTGCACAGATCTAAAGTTCCACGCCACCCTTCATTCTACACAGCTGGATGTTCCCGACTGAGACTTGCCACTTTCCAAAGGTGTGAGTCTCAAGGCCTTGTGTTTACCATCTGTGTACACAGGGATGCAGTCTGAGGATGGCTATGAAGGTTAATTAGGTAATGAATGAAGAGCTCTTAGCACAGCTGCTTGGACCACAAGTGTTTGCTAGTAGTTTATGTCAGCATGCCCAGCCCTTTTAGACGGATTCCAGACAGCTGAAATTAAGGGTCTAGAAATCAGGCAGAGTTCAGCTGGGAATGCAGTTTGCTTCATAGAATACTTGCCTAACATGACCTTGAACTCATGATCTTCCCACCTCCAGCTTCTCTGAGTACTTGATGGCGTACACAGGTCACCACGTGTTTGCTGCTACGGACTGAACCCAGGGCTTTGTGAACGCCAGGCAAGCCCTACACCAGAGGCCCTGTTTGCTTCTCTCCCCGTCCTGCCTCCTCTCCCCAGGTGTGGGGATTATCAACGGTTTTAAGTGATACAGCTTTTATGTAATTATGTCAAGACAAACCCAAGAACCCGAAGGAGCTAAAGCACTCAGCTATACGTACGCCCTGTGAGAACAACACACACAGAGACTTCGAGGATTGAGTCTGAAATGCCTTCGAGTGCTCATCACACACGTGCGCTTACACACACACACACACACACACACACACACACACACACACAC
>NC_022027.1:55207144-55214667 GCF_000317375.1 Microtus ochrogaster | reverse complement strand
GTCATGCCCACTTAGACCCCTTTTATTATGAACTTCCTGTGAGTATCTTACGTGTCTTTGACCTTTCGTGACGGGCTTAGGAATACAGGAAGGAAGAAGGGCTGCTGGAATTACAGCAAGCCAGAGTAAAAGAAATACGACAGCAGCTCATGTTTGGTCTGAGGACTGAAGGAGAGATGAATGTTGACGGTACTGTCCCACTGTCCCGAGAGCACTGACTGCTGACTTGTCTCTTACAGCCCCGTCACGCTTTGACATCCTTCAGCTTCGCCCGCCCTCCACCTTGAAGCGGGTCCTTCAGTTAGACCTCTCTCCCACAGCTAGGAAACTTCCCGTCAGTTGCCCCCCAGACTCTAGTTTTCTCTTCCTGGAACTCTTCCTCCACAATCTGTTCAGCTGCCAGGTTTCTGTCTCCTTTTCCTCTCTGTTCACACTGCGGATTGCTCCTGAAGGCAGCGGTAGCTCTGCCCAACACTGCCCTCTTCACAGCTAGTTTGTCTGACCAGTCCAGTAAGGGCAGGGGCCGTGGCGAGGGCAGGGGCCGTGGCGAGGGCAGGGGCCATGGCCATTTCCTTTCCCTGTTCTGACATAGTAGGTGCTTGGTCAATGAAATAACGCAAGAAATTTTAACCATCATCTTAAAGTATAAAGATTCTGAGAACATTTACTAACTATATGTGTAGTATTGGGAGGGGAACAGCTATTAATTGTATGTGTAGTATTGGGAGGGGGAACAGCTATTAATTGTATGTGTAGTATTGGGAGGGGAACAGCTATTAACTGTATGTGTAGTATTGGGAGGGGAACAGCTATTAATTGTATGTGTAGTATTGGGAGGGGGAACAGCTATTAATTGCCCCTGCAAAGCAACTTGTGACTGAGAATAAAAACTCCAGGACAGGCCTTATCACGAAAGAGAAAAACGGCCACACAAGAGGAACCGCGGGGTTTTGTGGTGCTGTTTCCTAGCTGTCAAACCTTCAGTCCCATTTCAAGCATACCAGGGGAGCTAGGAGCCTGGCCTTTTCCCAGTAGACGGAGAAAGCTGAAAGCCTGGAAGGTCGTAGCAGGGAGCAGGGCAACTGCCCACTTCACACTGGCTTCCTCCCTCTCCAGCAAGAGTGATAACGCCAAATGAAGACCGGCATCAACCCACGCTCAGGAGGACATGACTTCCAGTGGCTGTCTGCACTGCCACGACCACGGGGTTTGTCCCCGACATCTCCCCACCCTCCTCCTGCTGAACTTAAGAGCTCCCAGGTGTAGCGCAGCCTTCCCTGCCCTGCTCCTAGCATGCTGACAGTAATCAAGCTAACGTACCCTGGTACGCACCATGACCCACTCTGACCCCTGGAAGAAGACGGGGGCACTTAGTGACAGTGACAGTAGCCAGCCAGCACGTGCCATCGTCCTTCCACATACCAGGCACTGTCTGAGCAGAGTCACACAGGCTCTGTCCCCCACTTTCATACAGGACGGGGCCCTGAAAACAAACCCATGACGAGCAGTCTAGAGTTTTTATATTCTGTAGGCTGTCTTAAGTTACTTTTCTATCGCTGTGACAGAAAGCGCCATGACCATGGCAACTGAAAGAAAGTATTTAACAGGAGGCTTGCTTACAGTTTCAGAGGTCAGTCCATGACAATGGGGCATGGCCGGGAGCGTGGCAGTAGGCAGGCAGGCGTGGTGCCGCAGCTGAGAGCTCAGAGCTTGCCTCTGATCTACAAGCATGAAACACAGGGTAGGGGGTCTACCCAGGAATGGCATGGGGCTTTTAAAGCTCCAAGTCCGGCCCCAGTGACACACCTCCTCCAACAAGGCTGCATGTCCTAACCCTTCCCAAGTAGTCTGAGCATTCAAACATATGAGCCTATGGGACCCATGCTCGTTCAAACCACCCCACGGCTTCAACACCACCCTGGGCTCCTTAAGTGTTCACAGCAGAAACAAGCTCACAGAGTTTAAGTCATGGAAACTGAAGGGTTGATACTGGCATCTAAGGCCAAAGCAATGTCCGTCTACCAGATGATAGGGCTTCTCATGTGTGCAGTGCTCTCCAGTGTGCAAACGGCTTTCCCACACAAGCTCAACTGTTCTCAAAACAACCCACTGATTCAGGCTAAATTATTACTGCCTAATACTACAGGAAAACACGAGGCACAAAAAGCTTAAGCGACCTCCCGGTGCTAACCAGAAAGTGACCTACCTCCGTGTGTTAATTAGAGAAAGGCAACAGAATCTTTCATCTCCAGATTTCTCTCTCTTTGCCAGAGTCAGCCTTGTTAGCAATGGCTGGCCGCTGCAGACGGGACTTCATGGCTGCCCTTGGCTTTGAGGTAATCACCGCTGCCACTAGGGTAATCTTTTATGACCTTCACTCAGGATGCAAGGAACTCAGCAGCGGGCCAGGTACCGTGGGGCCAGAGCGGGTGGAGGGATGCAGAAGACCACACTTCCTCTTGAGCATCCTCCAGCTCAATTGGGCTGGGCTGGGGGTGATACACTATAAGGAGGGGAACTGCTCTGACTGGATTAACGCAAAGTATGGGAGAAGCTAGGACACGGCAGGTGCAAACACACAAGCAGGACACCCCAAACGTAACAAAGGAGGGGAAGATGGAACGATGGGCTGCAGTAGGGGGACACAGCTTTGGGCAAAGGAACAATAAATACAAAGACCTGGAAGTCTCGCCACAGATAACCACTGGGTTCTCATTATCACAAAGGGCAGTGAATTTAAGAACACTTAGTCCCCATGGCCCCACACAAGGGAACACTCTGCCAGAAACCTCATTCACCACATATAGATTATTTGCCATGTGCCATGTTTGGGCGGATTAAACGGGAACTGTGATAAATTAATGATTAGTTATATATGCAGTGATAGATGCCTTACTTAACCCACTCTGAGGGATGAGGCAGGAGGATGGCCTCTCTGAGCTGAGTTATGTATTAGTCTCACACATGAGCGCACAAAGAAAAAAGTAGGCTGTAGAGATGGGTCCACAGTTGATTAAGAGCACTGCCTGCTCTTTCAGAAAACCCAGGTTTGATTCCCAGCACCCACATGGTGGCTCACAGCCATCTGCAACTCCAGTGCCAGGGGATCTAATGCCCTCTTTTGACCTGAGGGTACCAGGTACACACATGGCACACAGACACACACGCAAAACACTCGTGCACATTTAAAAAAGAAAAAGAAAAAAGAGGTCCTCTTGCTGAGAAAATGTCCCAGCAGAAATATAAAGATCAGGGATCTGAGTTCAACGAAGGTCCAGAGAAGGGCATCACTACATAAAGACAAGAGGTCGGTCAGGTCTTCAGAACCCTGATTTGACCAGTCCATCTTCCTTCCTTCCTCCTTCCTCCCTCCCTCCCACTCTTTCCCCCCTCCCCCCTTTAGTTTTCAGAAGGGTTGTTAGCTAGTTCTCATACAGTTCAGATAGCCCTGAGCTCCTCATTCTCCTGCTTCCACTCCGTAAGTGCTGGGGCGACAGGTGTGTGCCACCACACCCAGCAAGCATTTCTAAGGGGCTCCGTTAGGGGAGCTTTGCTAACTTACACCCCTACATCTCACTCATGCCTTTGTAAACAGACGCCTGTGAACACAGGTGAACGTGGTTTGCGCCGGAAGCTGGACCCGAAAAACAAAATGGAAAACCTTGCAGCTTTCCATAGCTCAGACATTCACAACTCCTTTCCAGTCACCTCTGCGACTGGAAGCCTCCAGGTTCACCTGTTCACACACATCTGCTTAGACACTGACCCCTGAGTCTGCCAGATCCCTAGGTGTGGCAAGACATGCTGGGCACTTCGGTCAGATGCTTACACTGCTGGCCTTAAAAACCTCTCAAAGGCAGACTAGAGAAAGATAGGTGGGCACACAAATTCCACACCTTTGATAGGAAATTGAAGTTAAAAGGCTCCTGGGTTGTGCGTTAGGAAACCTTAGCTCCTGGGATTGAAATGATCATATACCCGTTGCCCCGACATCTGCCTAGCCCTCGGCAGTATCCCGAGGCTCCCTCCAGCTGCTGTGAGCTCCTTTCCTAGCAGGTGGTTTACTTTATCTGCACGTCCCCAGGGCACAGCTCGGGCTAGTGGAAGAATGAACCACAGAGGCAACCAGCCACATGCCAGGAGCAGGCTCATTAGATACTGAACCCAAGCCCAGTGCTGCCAGCAAGAAAGGTCACTAGTAATTACACCAAGATGAAACCAATGGGCGCTGACAGGCATCTCTCAACGTCCAAATGGACAACACAGGTTATTCTGAAGTTAGCTCATAGCAGCCAGGCATCTGCAGGCAGCTGGAGAAACAATGACCAACTGACTGCTAACAGAGCGATAAGCCCATGATCTCTGGGACAGAAGCCGAGGGACTTAGCACATCAGAGGTGACACTACACCACAGGCCAGAAAGCAGCCTTCTGCCGCTGGCTCCCTTCGTGTCCTGCGTGGATGTGTGGGACAGGAACTGTGAATGAGAGGAGCCCACGAGATGGTAGTAAATGTCTCTCATCCTGGGCAAATTTTACTGTGGACAATAACGCAGAACATTGTGTCAAGCCAGGCTATACAAGTGCCGGGTATATCAAAAGCATTCGACAAAACTTAGCTGCGTTAGGATGTACCACGTCGAAGAACATGTTTTATTTGAAAAATCCTATAAAACTTGTTGCCAAGTTTGTTTTACATGATGAACTTATATAAAAGAACCAGGGAGCCCAGATGTTCTCAACTTGGCTTTGGCTTCTGTAGGCGGAGACTGCTCATTTGCTTCCCATCAGCCCTGACTCGAAATAATCACACGAAAACTATATTATTTGCAATACTGTTTGGCCAATAGCTTAAGCGTATTTCTGGTTAACTTTTCTATCTTAAATTAATCCATTTCTATTAATCTGTGTATTACCTTGTGGCTGTGGCTTAGGTAAAGTCCCATCTGGCACCTGTCTCTGGCGGGGCTACATGGTTTCTCCCTGACTCTGCCTTTTCTCTCTATATATCATTTCCAGCCTGGCTATATTCTGTTAAGCCATTAGCCGAAAGCAGCTTCTTTATTCATTAACCAATAAAAGCAACACATATATAGGACTTCCCACACCAGGCTCGTACCAAGTTCACGTAAATGTTGCACATCTGAGCATCCCACACCAGCACGTCTGAGCATCCCACAACTGAATCTATCCAGCTATCCATTTATCACTTCCTGGCCATCCAAGGAGCATATCTGCACATTCAAGTGTAAACACAATGGAAATTCCTGGGGAAAACTTGGGAGGCAAATCCAGATCTATTTCCCCTTTCACAGTGTGCGGAGCAGGGGAAGAACACACACATTCACACTTGGTTGGATATACACGCTGTCACGATTTGTGAAGAGCCACCAAGAGGAAAGGCGGTGGCCAACGACCAGACAGTGGAGTGAGCTTTCCCTGCGGCAGCCCTGCCTCTCTCTGCACAGGCCCCACACCAGTCTGGATCGCTACTTGGTTGGTATTTTCCCTAAAGAGAGCTCTCACATTGCAGAAATTCCGATCCTAGGAGGCTTTGGCCTCTTCCCTGGGTGCACGGCAATGTGAAGGGTGATGTGGGGTTTCTTACTGTCAAGATCAGGGAGGAAGAAAGAGGAAAGGAGACGTGAAGCGTGTAGAGCAGGCTGGCCCAGAATATGCAGAGGCCTATAGAAAGTGGGGGAGGGTGATGGACACCCAAGGAGCTAACAGGTTTGGCATGGGCTTGGAGAGTGAGCACACAGTGAGACACACTTGGGGGGGGGGGAAGCTATAAGGCTTCATTTGATGGCATCAGACTAAGGGCAGGGGCAAACCACTGAAGAGTGGATTGAGGCGGAGCTGGCGAGAAAAAAAAATGCTATCTGCGTCTGTGAGATTGTTTAGGGCCTGGTGGACTGGTGCATTATTTGGGTGAAAGATACAAGCAGCACTTTAGGTTTGAGCTGTAGGAAGCAGATGAGTCAAGTGGGTATCTTATGAGAGGCAAGGGCCAAAGAGAGCAGAAATGACTCCACAATGACCTACCTGAGGGAGAAGGAGCAGCGCTCACTCAATTTGCTCCCTGTCCCTTTACTGTGCCATCCCTGCACATTTACTGTGAGTCACACAGTTTTATAGAAACTGGATCGTTTTCATGAGCCTTCAAATCTCTTTGGAAAGTGAGCAGGTTATATATAAAAGTCCAAAGAAATACATACCAAATGCTTACTCTATATGCTTAGTTGGGTAAATATTACTATAGTGATATCACCATTCAGTGGTTGATAACTTCTGTGGTGCACTTGTGGGGCCCAGCATACTTTTAAAACAAATTAATGAACTTTGTCTTCACTCATATTTAAAGAACTCACAGGACGGATCCTAGGATATAATACCATGGACAGTACAATCAAAAGGAAGCTAGCATACCTCAGGGATCCTACAGTCAGAGCCTTGATTATTTATACCTACAAATCTGGTTTGTAGGATAGCTACAATTAAAGGGAAACACACCTATCTGTACAAACCCTTGATTACTCCTTTCAGGGAGGCAGAGAAAAGCAAGACAGTTTTAGTTTTATTCTTTTAAAGTCAGTGTAAAAGAGTTTACATTAACTAAACAGTCAACAGTGAGCGAGGGTGGGAGGGTATGGGGGATAAGAGATCAGGGTAAGGGTTGTGAGAATGACATCAAGCCTTGAAGCCTGTGTAGGATCATGAAGAAATAGTAGAACTGCGTAGTTTGAATGTGATCGCCCCACAAGCTCATAAGGAGTGACATGATTAGGAGGTGTGGCCTTGGAGGAACTGTGTCACTGTGGAGGCGGGCTTTGAGGTCTCCTATGCTCAAGCTATGCCTAGGTCAGTTCACTTCCTATTACCTGCCAATCAGCTCCTTCTCCATCCAGCACCATGGCCGCCTGCATGCCATCATGTCCCGTCTTGACGATAATGGACTAAACCTCTGAACTGTAGGCATAAGAGCTGCTACAGTCATGGTGTCTCTTCACAGCGAGAGAAACCCTACGACACTGAGCTAAAATGGAACCGACAGTGTAAGAATGTGTTCGCTTGCTCGGGTTCTCAATCTGTCTTCAGCTCACATACTATCTATGAGACAGGAGTACACACAGCCTTACTATCTCTTCGGGGAAGCCTAAGCCTTTCCTTTTCCTGTTGATGAAAAAAGGATAAAACACCACCGTGACAAAGCAGACACGCTGAATGCTCCCACTGGAACACAATGGCCTCTAGATCTCAAAAATCAAGGGCTGGGAATGGGGGTAGGCATGGCCAGGAATTGCAATGTGGTGCCGGGCAAGAGAAACAGCAAGGATCATGGGAGCTGGTGAGATGGATCAGTGGGTAAAGGACACCTGCTGCTAAGACTGACAGCCCAAGTTTAACCCTTGGAACCCAGAGGGGGAAAGAAAGAAGTGATTCCTACAGCTATCCTCTACGCGTGTGCCATGGCATGCAACTCACCCACACGCGTGTGCCATGGCATGCAACTCACCCACACGC